>NC_089522.1:630902-688402 GCF_963924715.1 Thunnus thynnus
CAGTCTTGCATATGTATATATGTATTGTAAATAAGTATGGCTGTGTCTCATCTATTGATCAGTCAGGGGTAACATGGTCTTCACAGGGCAGAGTGAAGTATATGAGCCCCAGCTGGAAAGCCCTGGCAACAATTGGGATGGCATCACAGAGAATTCTTGTTGGGTCACTCATCTCCATTACACCATAAACACATAAGCTCTCCATATTGGAACGTTTTGAAGGACAACCACTCGAGTCAGATTGAAGGTGAGGTCCTCCAGTTTTGTGAAATGTGTAGTTCTGATAACTGTACATAATTGACTTATTTTCAGAGCCCTGGGTACAGATCGGAGTCAGATGTCTTCATGACAATAGATTCACAGAGAGCGCTATTTTGAATGTGTTGTGCCCTTGACTAGAAATAGTAGTCCTCTACCAATGGGGAGGGTGAGGAGGGACTGTGGCGATAAATCTCTGATGAAAGGCTAACACTATGCAGGACATACAGATAGCACCTGCCAATGTGCAGCAGCTGTAGAGTAAGCTCAGAGGTCAGAGGTCAAGCCCTGATTTTAGACCTGGTCTCTATGGATTGACAGTAATACTTTTGCAGTGACAATACATTGTAGCTTCACAGGTTATCACACGGCTTCAAGTCAGAGGAGAGAGACAACATATACAAATACTACAAATAACTCAGGTCAAATATTTGTCTGGTAGGAATGTGCAGAGGGCTCAGTATTTGTATTTGTATCTGTATTTATTGAGGCAGCAAAATTATTTGTATTTGTATTCGAATAAAAGTGGAAAGATGCTTAAAAATCAGTTTTTTGTTTTTTAATATGCTTTTAATTTCAGAAAATTAAAGTGTTACAATAAGTGTTCATAAATAAACTACCTTATGAAGGAGGTCCCCACACCAGGTCTTGAACTGGAGTCTCTCAGATCATAGACGACTGCATTGACTACTGAGCTAAATCTTTCCTCATCACCTCATTGCAGACAGACCTCTACCTATTTATACACCCATAACACAGAGACAGCACAGCATGTAATGTGCAAAGAAAACTTCAAAGGTGATTATTGCTTTGCACTTTTCATCTATTGCCTATTTTTTACAACCTAACTTTGTGGACAGGAGAAGGGGAACAACAGATTATAGAGAGTCCCTTGGGAGCACTTCGCTTGTGTCAGTAGCTCAGCTTTATCTCTGGGGAACACCCCCAACTCTGGGAGCGATGTCCAAATTAGGAAATATGCGTCATGTAGCAGGTGGATGTGACTCCCCTCGTTGAGACCTGCTGATAGACGTAACAGTGGAGCAGAGGAGAGACACTGAGATAACGATGTACCCAACCTGTGCGATGGTATTTGACATGTCATTCTTACAGCAGTCATCTCTTGTGAAAGCATGGACATGCCTTTTGCAGTAGAGTTTGCAAGATCTTCAACTGCATGAAAAGGGTCTCTTATTAAATCCAAAGCTGCCATGGCTCCATAATTTGGAATGGGAGCACCAAAAAATCTTGTCCATGGTGTTTGTGTGTCTGTGTATAAGTCTCTTTTAATAATGTGAACCTCAGGTGGCACAGTAAGGACTCTCATGGCTGGTATCACATGACTCAGACCACACCACCACTTTTTCCTTTACCTTCAACACACCATTTTAATGTCTTTGGAACCATTGTGAGGGTGAGAAGGTTAGGAGTGTTGCAGGAATAACAGTTGGCATAAAGTTGATGACAGTAGAGCTGTCTAGTTTGTGATGGGTCGGGACAACCACAGTGTCCAGAGGAGTTAAAGTCTAGTATGTGACAAGTGTCAAAGGGAGGTGATGGGCAAGGCCATCAATGGGAGTCCTTCTGTTGTGCTGTGTGGGATGAATCCACACACATAGTTTTACGGTTTGGGCTATTATCAGCTACCATTTTTGCCAGTTGGAGATATGTGTTTGTTGAGGGCTGCGGTTCATATTTAGGTCTCTTTCTCTCTAGGTACACCGAAAGGTCCCATTTGTGATGTCTGTCGATTTCTCTGTTCTGCTCCTCTGATGGCTGTGGATGCCCTGGAGGGTGTCATGTATCTTCTTTTGGGCCTCCGGTGCCTGCGCTGCTCTGCTGCTCCTCTGATGGCTGTGGGTGCCCTGGAGGGTGTCATACATCTTTTTCTGGGCCTCTAGGGCCTATGCTGTCCTTCAGGGGAGGAGGTCCTTCCCAGGGATGCAATCAACATTCTGTGGTTCTGTAGCTGACAAGGAAGAGGGCCCACAGGATGAAGAGGGACCCTGCTAATTTCTGGTGCATGCTGGAGGAGGCATTTGCTTACAGTGGGATGCGCGGGCCCAAGCAGGACAACCTTGACTCTTGACTGTTGTGTTGATGGTGAGCCAGACACGCTGCGGTATGGACCAGCAGGGTTTCAGGGCATTTGTTGGTGGAGCTCTCTGATACAGATCCAATCTCTTGGTTGGATGTTGTGGCATGTGATTGTACAGGATCACAATTTTGGGATATTTGGCACAGAGGGAGGCCAAGATGGCTTTTTCTGCAAGTTCAGACTTCTGGCCTATTTTAGAATCTGTTTACAGTGACACACATATAGAAAACATTCACATTCACAAATTTTCACACTTAAGTTTTCAAGAATCCATGTGGGGAAGGATGTGTCACCCTTTTTTTTTTTTGTTTTGTTTTTCCCAAGATGAGCGCTAAAACATCTCAAACTTCTAGAATTTATCTGACATATCCTCCCTTGGCTCACATGTAACGGGCCAGGTGACATGTGAGTTAGCCACGAGTGCAGAGGTGTGGGTGCCACAAAACAGCCATCATTGTGGACCCACAGTCATTTACATATTTACATCCATGAGAAAGTCACAATCTATGCTTCACATCAGTACTCTCTTGTATGAGGACTACAAAGCAAGGTTGTTGGCAGGTATGGGGGGACAGGGTTTTACATGGACAGGAATGCTAATTTAACTGCTTTGGCTGCATGATCAGCCAAAGCCTTGCATGAGCTGACAGCAATGCCTGCTTCAACTCATTATAAATGACTCATTGGCTTGTTGTGACCAGGTCAATCACATGCTATTTTGCTGTGGCTTCCTAATCCCCATGTGTTCCTGCTGTCTTGCAGTGTGAATGAAAGCAATTGTGTGCGTGTGTGTTTCACAATACTAGTGGTGGTGAAGCACCCTGGAACATCCCTCTCACTCTCATCCTCCTGTGGGCTTTCCTGGCACCCTCCCCTGCACTGGTGATGCTGTCAATGTAGTAATATTTATAATTATATAACATATTTTTATAATGAAGAAATCTAACTTTAACCCGTCTTTTATTGCAGCTTTTACTAACCAAAGCAACAACTCCAGACTCTTTTTAAAATCGAAATAAAATTTATCCTGTTTTTGAAACTTGAAACTCACGTCTCTGCTCCTTCTCTTCATCAAATAACCTCTGTATCTGTTGGGTATTCTCTGGGTGAAATTCCCAGGGTGGCGTTGTCGGGTACTGCCCTGGTCACATTTTTCACATTTGTCTTTTCTGCTGGAGATGCCATAGTTAGGGATAATTTGGATTGGGTTGCTACAAATGAGTCATTTCTCACCCCAAAGGAAGGAATTCTCAATGGCTACCTGTTCTAGGGGCTGGCTGCGTCCAAGGTGCCAATCCTGTGTAGTGAGATACTTAGAAAACCATTTGACCCATAAACAATATTATGTTTTTTTTTTTTCTTCTGTAATCTCAGATCACCACATCATTCTTACCACAGTCACTGTCTAAGATTTGGAAAAGGAAGAAAATCATGAATCATGTTTCACAATAGTAACAAAGTGATGAAGTGACAAACATCAACAAAAACCCAGTAATATAAGATTAAATCTTTCAATTCAATTATTCATGTTTGTTTCGGTGCATCTGGAAGACTTATCCAATAAGGTTTTCTGTGCTCTACGTTGTGTTTTTTTTTTCTAGTTGTTGCACAAGTTTAACTCTGTTTTTTTTCTTTCATATTTGTGAAATTAACTAGACTTTTAGTTGTGTGGGATTTTGCACTTGTAGCTCATTTCTTTCTAGTTTACCATATTTTATTTGTTGTAAATGTTGTTCCTTCCATATTTATTTTCCTGTACATTTTTTTTGTTTTGTTTTTTTATTTATCTCATTTTTTATTTTTGTGCTGCAACCAATTTTATGCTCTTGGTGCTTGGTGTAAATCAGATCCCTACAAAAATGAAATATATTCCCAAGTATTGAGAGAGCATATCGTCCCTGGGAGAGTGAATCATATACTACATAATCACTACTTCTTCCTACCAACCCTGTATATGCCTATTTCTCACTGGTCCCCCACTGGAATATTTTTCTCAATGTTCCAAACACTGCGGACCAGTCTTTTCCATTTTCATTGGCCGTTATCCATTTCCTATCTCTGTTACCTGAAATGTCGAAACCTTGAGAAGAGCGAGTCAGATTCTCAGGATAGGAAGAGGCAAGCAACTTTTACAACCAAGTCAAATTCCAAGGGTATGAAAATGCAAGCATTCCTAAACACCTCTCAATAATTGGGTTCTCAAAAGGGCCCTTACCTCTGGTGTAATTTTGGATTTTCAGGTCACTGATGTGTCTTTCCATTTCCATTGTTGAAGAAATTCACCCAAGTCCTTGTTCAAAGTTTGCTGTAGTGATGGTGGTTTATTAGTATTCCAGAGTACGGTGGGATTACCGACACAGAGCGGGTCTGAGACAGTGGACTGACCCAGAGCAGAGGGCAGAGGGACAGTTATACAGTGGGTCAATGGGCGGTGATCAGACCGTATGCAAATGCAGTTGTGATTAATGGTCTGATCTTACGGTCTAGCCAGCCACGTACGCTGTGTCAGGTCATTTTCTTATTAAATTTGGAACATCATTGGCCTGTCCTATTAATATCAGCACAGGTGTATTTACCACACTGGTCTGCCTACTATAGCTGCATTTGGTCAGCAGTTGCCTGATGTCTTGGCTGCTTTCACTGCAGAGACAAGCTCTGTGGAAAATTTCACTAGTGATTTAAATGTGACCCTCTCTAGTCTCTTGGATTCAGTTGCACCTCTTACTACCAGAACTCTTAAGCAGGCCGGCAAGACACTGGAATGTAAATGGTGAAAATCAAACGTTTTTTTTAACTCTCTTGGCATGAGTGTTTATTGGAATACAAGTGTGCTTTACCTGCTGGGAAAGCAGCATATCTCTCTCACCTAATTAATAAACATAATTCTAGCTCACTGTAGCTTCACTTACTAAAAAGCAGCTGTCCATCAGCTGCTCACCTATCATGGCCCATGTGTTTCTAGACATTTTCTGCAATATGGTTGATGAGATTAGAAGCAAAATTAGTTCCTCAACTCCGGCTACTCCTGCAGATCTTGTGTTACCAAATTCATATTAATGCAGAGTCACAGATAGTCCTTACAGTTCTTACAGATTTTGAGACAATCTCTCTTGAAACTTTGACTAAGCTCATTTCAGATTCTAAACCAACTACTTGCCTTCTTGAAACTTAACGTGCAAAACTTTTCAAAGACCTCTGGCCTTTTCTGGAACCTACAATGCTGAATGTTGTTAATTTATCACTTACTCTCTCTCACATTAAAGAAATCACCAAGACTGCCTTTTTCCACTAACCTAACAAAGCCAAAAATTCAGTCTTCCCTGTTCATGGCTGACACAGAGACTCTAATACACACATTTGTTTCATCCGGACTTGATTACTGTAATTCTACTACTATAAGGCTTCAGATGGTTCAAAATGCTGCAGATCTTAACTAAAACAAGAAAATTCGATCATATTACACCAATTCTAGCCTCCCTTTATTGGCCTCCATGTTAGATCAGACTTTAAGGTGCTTCTGCTGACTTATAAAATCCTAAATGGGCCCCATCATACCTGTCTGATCCCCTGAAACCTTATATACCATCTCAAGCTCTTAGCTCTCAGAATGCAGACCCCCGTGCGTACCAAAAGTTAAAAAGAAGTCAGCAGGTGACAGAGTCTTTTCCTATTGGGTCCCATATTGAATAACCTCCCTGCTGACGTCACACAATCCAATCTAAACTTAAAACTCATCATTTGCCTTAACCTACAATTAGTTGTGTTGTGATTGAGCAACATGTATATTTTTCAATAACACCACTAAAGTGCAGCCCCTGCTCACACTACTTCACATGCTTTTCATTATTGGCTGGACTGGATGAGCAAGGTTGGGTTTGTGTGTGGCTGGGAGCATCGGGAGAATTGAAAACACTTGCTGATCGTCGGACGCATCGGCTGATGAACTGGTGTGGTGTCTGCCTCATTACTGGTTGCTTGGTTTTCTTTTGATTCTCACCTTCTCTGAAGAAGAGATTTTAATAAAACTTTAATGCTGAGCCAGATTAGCGAGTTTGGGATTGCCGTGGCAACAGCGCTTCAGAGGAAGCAGCAGGTTGGGGCCCCGGTGTGTTTCAGAGTCTGGTAAGCCTGCATTCCCTCTCCTCCATCCTCCTCTATCTGGTCCAGCCTAAATCCCATAACAGTTGCATTTAATTGAGCAGTTCATGACCTTGTACTGCATGGCAGGTCGGTTTCTGTCTCAATGAATTTACTAAGCGCTGTCCTGCCCATGAGATTATTGATTATTGCAACTGTTCTGATAACCTTCACATTGTTCTAACCTTCTGTTCCACAAGTACATGACCATCCGAGCTGTGTGCCTCTCTCTCTTTTCTCCTTCTCTCACTATTTTCTCCTCCTGTCCTCTCTTGTCTCTCAGGCATTCCTTGCTGGACCAGCACCCATCCTGGAACTGCTCTGCCTCTCTGGCTGTCGTTGCCATTTCCTGAGGTTTTGGATCTGGTTCTCCATCCTGCAGGAGTTCCGCGTCACCTCATATCTCTCTCTCTCTGGATGATGTCTTCATCCTTCTCTCTCTCCTTTGTGAATAATGTCTTTTCTTGTCTCTTCCCCTGTGTGTGTGGATGGTGTGATGTGAGTCTCCCTCCTCCTCCCACGTCTCCATGGTGATGGAGGTCACGTGACTCAGGTCCTATTGTGTTCTGGAGGCACCTGGAAGTTGCTTGGCATCCTCTTCATAACATTCTTCATATATATTATTAAACCATTATAATTTTGTTATCCTGTTCAATGCTGTATTCTGTAATTTGTTTTCTATTCTGTACACACAACATCTATTGCACATCTGTCTGTACTGGGAGAGGGATCCCTCCTCTATTGCTCTTCTTGAGGTTTCTTCCATTTTTTTCCCTGTTAAAGGGGTTTTTAGGGAGTTTTTCCTCATTCCTCTTGAGGGTCTAAAGACAGGGGTTGTGATTTGTAAAAATAAAATTGACTTAACTTGAAGGTTGAGGACTGGCGATGCCGTGGTTGGCCAAAGGAGTGCAGCAGATGAAAAATGCATCAAGCTGACTTCCCTTTGAAATCCAGCAGCACCATCAGTTCTTGTAGCCACAAAGTCAATTTTCTGACATGGAAACAAAGCGACTCACCTACGCACAAAACACAAGAACTGGGGTGCAGAAAAATGGCAGCAGGCATCTGGACTGAGTCAAAATTTGAAATATCTTCATCAACAAGAAGAACAAGGAGTCCTGCAACAGATGGTCTATGATCTCAACATCATGGGGTCAGTCTGGGATTAACATGAAGAGACAGAAGCAGCTGAGATGCCAAAATCCACAGAAGAACTGTGGCAACTTCTCCAAGATGCAGGAACAACCGACCTGCTGAGTACCTGAAACACTGAGGAGAACTGCTGCTGTTAAAGACAAAGCTGCTGACAGCAAACACTGATTTACTTTAGGTTTCTGCTGTTTATTCAACTTTATATGAAGTTAATTTATATATAAAAAGTATTCCTGGCATTATTATTAAAAGCATCTTCACTGTACGGCATTTTTTCACAAGTGCCTAGAACTTTATTTATAAAGTTATAAGATCCGTTCAGTGTCTCTTTCTGGCAGTTGAATAGTCTCATAAGCTTAAATCATAAAGACATTTTTAATATGCATTCACAATAAGGACATTAGCAAATCTGACAGAACAAATGAAATCATGTTTGTTTTCTACAACATACTACTGATAAATAACAATTGCTATATCAAGCATAAATACTGACAAATATTAGACTTACACAACACGACAGATGACATTTCTTCACATATCTACCATAAAAAAAATCATCCAATTTCTATTTTCCATTCAAGTTCCTGTCAATGTGTCCATATTTTAAAAATTCTGTATTTCATCCACTTCTTCTATCTTTTAGCATACAGCTTGTTACTCTTGCACACAAAGGCCAACAGATGTTGAGAAAAGTCAGATTAGACAAGATATTAATTTACACTCTGGATGCACTCTCCAGTAGCACTTCAGGAGTTTGCAGCCTTGTTCTGGATCACTGAGTGGATCTTTCTCAGGTTCTGTCGGACTCTGACAAACTCCATCAACTGAGCTTCCTCTGGTGTTTTCTCCTCTTGTTCATTCTGCCTCTGACAAGAAAATAAAGAAAACAAGAGAAACGTTATTCATGTAAAGATGGTTAAACGTATTACCTCAAGATGAGGGCCGCATTGAAGGATTTTGTGAGACAGGAAATGGAAATGATCTCTGTTTTGACAGTTTCTCTAGTTTTCAGCTATCCGTCCTGACTAAAACAGGATTTTTCTTACCCTAGAAACTGAGATTTCCTAAAATTGTTTCCAGTACATAAATCTATCCATTGTTGTCTTGCATCTGTATAGTGGCCCCGAGGATTAGCCACATCAGCCTGGTGGTCTTCCAAGTGGACAGAAAGGTTCCCCAAAAAGAATCCAAACGGCAGTTCAGGTGTTGCCATTTTGCACAAAATTGACAAGAAAACCCTTACAACATGGAACATCTGGGCCAGGGACAAGTAACAAAGACATTTACACTCACCAAGAAATTTATTAGGATTACCTGTGTAATCTAATGCAATCCAATACAACAACTCTGCCATAAATTCTACTTTTATGAAGCTTATACTTTTTCAGTTTTTGTTAACATTGTCAGAAAGATGATAGTTCTACTTTATGTTTATTATTGAGGTCGTTTTGGGTGGTGATGTACTGGAGTGAATTATATTTAAAAGTGTTCCTAATATTTACTAACCTGAGGGAGACAAAAATTAACTTCACTGATTTGTCCACGTCCTGTAACTGTAAATTATTTTCCAAGAATGTGCTGTTGGACATTTATACAACAAGTATTTTCTGTTGAGCATGACTGTGTACTCTATATTCAGAACTGGGGTCTTTTTCAAGAAGCAGGTTTACTGAGTTATCTGGATATCCAGTTTATTCCCCTGAACATTGGACCTTAATTAAACTGTGCCCTATGTATGCTTTATTAATGCTGATAAATGCTGATTAAATGTTGACTTGCCAGGAGTGTTGGATTGGACATTGTAGTTTATTTTTGCTTTTCCTGATGCAAATGTATTCATCATATTAGTACATTTGCCAGTTAATACTGATTCATGATGTATAAACATAGCAAAGTAAGTGAAATTACATTGAAAATGCTCACACTTTTTAAAATGTTAAGAAACGAATGGTTGTATAACTATCTACAGTATAAAAATAACAAGGAAAAAAGTCCTCTATAACTTCCTGTACGTATAATCCTATAACTTTGGGGACAAAAACAAACAGACTAACTCAACTTAAACATTTTTAGATGTATTTAAACTACTTAAGACATGATTTCATCAGTGTTATTATGACTCATCAGTGTTATTAAGACTTTTGATTATTGTTGTAAAGTTATGAATGCTCTATAGGAGGAGTTAACAAACATTAATGACCACATAAAAATGTCCTTAAATCTGCTTGCAACTACATTGTAGTGTGTAATAAACCATTTATTAATTGTTTTTATGCTGCTTATAAATGCCGACTATAAATAAACATGACTTACTACCTGGAGTTGTTTCTGCTGACGTCTGAATAGCTCATCCTCCAGAGGAGTCCTGGTGTGTCCCTCCTCTTCTCGGCCAGTCTGCACCCTCTTCCTCCTCTCCAGCACCTGCTGAAGTTCTGACCTGCTGCTCAGCACCAGACCTCTGAGCCCATAGAGGACAGAGACAGAGCTGGAGTTAGAAAAGTTAAAGGACAGATGGTTTATAGACATTATCACAGGGTCAGGTTTTCTCAAATTTGAAATATGGACAAAAAGGTTAAATTTTTACCCTTTTTTTACAGTTGACATAATCACCATTCAATCAGCCAACTCACACGGAGTAGATTATGTAAATGTAGAGTATTCACAGCATTAGTATTTGGCATCTAAGCTCTGACTTCATCACTCCCCACAAGGAAACACTGAGCTGAGCACAGTAGGGAGCGGGGAGTGACGACTAACTTCCCCCTAAAACCGCATTACATTCAGAGCCCAATGCCAGCCACTATGAGGAATCTGCTGTGTGTGGACCTAGACACCAGACGCCATGTGTCCATTCCCCTAAAAGGCACCTCAAAACATGAGGGGGATCCGATGAAATGAGATGGATAAATCTAAACCCAGTAGTCCACCTGGTATGCAGCAAACAGCTGAGACAGCAAATAATAAAATCCCAAATTCATGGCTCAGGACAGATAATTTCTTTTTATCAGCCATTTTTGTAGATGACCAACAGTTTAGATTGGCAGAGAGTGGCTTTCAATCTGACTGATATAAAGAATACCCCCCAAAACAAAGAAACACCCTCTATCACCACTGAACAACTAGTATGACAGCAACATAAAGCATGTGCCAGATGAAGTAGGAAATGATCTCAATTGCCACACAAACTTAATTCACAATTGACAGCTTGTAGGTAAGAGAAGCATAAGAGTAGAAACTAAACATTTGCAAGATATGGCCACCAGCAGATCAGTGGGACTGCAACTGAGGGACAGGAAATTAAAGTGCAAGACTCCTGAAATCAACGTGATATAATCATCTAGATTGTTTCATGAGAGAAGAGTCCTCACTCTGTTGGAGTAGTTGGAAGAGCACAGAGCACTGTTTGTGGAAATGTGAAACTTGCTCCATGTGTAAGTCTGCTGTTTTGTTGACCCAACTATCCACCCCAACCTCCTTCCTACGTGGACTTTGTCTGTATGTAACGAACATACTGTATGGCGTATGAATGCAAATATATAGAAATACAGGTTGTTTTGGGGCACTGGCCTAACCTTAACCCTAACCCTGATCCTAAGCCTAACCCTGATCCTAACCCTCACCCTAACCCTCACCCTAACCCTTCCTATGTGGACTTTGTCTGTATGTAACGAACGTATTGTATGGCGTATGAATGCAAATATATAGAAATACAGGTTGTTTTGGGGCACTGGCCTAACCTTCACCCTAACCCTGATCCTAAGCCTAACCCTGATCCTAACCCTCACCCTAACCCTCACCCTAACCCTGATCCTAACCCTAACCCTTCCTACGTGGACTTTGTCTGTATGTAACGAACGTATTGTATGGCGTATGAATGCAAATATATAGAAATACAGGTTGTTTTGGGGCACCGGCCTAACCTTAACCCTAACCCTAACGCTGATCCTAACCCTAACCGTAACCCTGATCCTAACCCTAACCCTAACCCTAACCCTGATCCTAATCCTAACCCTGATCCTGTCGTTTTTCTTCAGAAGACAGTCTTCTTGTGGCTAACTACATATCTAGGAAGACGATGTCACTATCCTTAATCATACCTACAAAGTGGGGAAACAGTGTTGTCAATGATCACAACACCAGACCTATTTGAATCTATGAACATTTCAGAAATGTTGCTGGTGATAAATTGGAAACCAGGAACCACATTTTTCCTGGTAAATTGCAGTGGTGGAATGTGACAAAGTACAACTCAAGTACAATTTCATGCTACTTTATACTTCCATCCCACTACATTTCAGAGGGAAATATTGTATTTTTACCGTACTATATTAATGTCACGGCTGTAGTCACTAGTTCCTTTACAGATCCAGATTCAAGAGAACTTTATTGTCAACTAGTCTATATACAAGTAAGGGAGAGGAATGAAATTTCATCTCTCAGGGGTCAATGGTGGTACATGTAACATTTAAGCAGTGCAAATCATTTTACAGGTAAAACATGATGCATTTCATATGCTTTCACATTTGTAATAAGATCACTTTGAGATCTGTTTTCATTTAAACATTAAAGGATCTTTTTTGTTTGTCAGTTTCAAAAGTCACATTGTTGTTTAAAAGAGTAATCAAATATTGA
Source organism: Thunnus thynnus (assembly GCF_963924715.1). NCBI lineage: Eukaryota > Metazoa > Chordata > Actinopteri > Scombriformes > Scombridae > Thunnus > Thunnus thynnus. The sequence goes on from NC_089522.1 coordinate 643,180, forward strand.
TATAATTGTAAACTTGGGGCATTAAGATAAATTGAAGTTCTGTTAAAAAGTCTTTCTGGTTGTAACTTTGTAAGCTGTGAGGTCAGATTAACAGGCAGCAACACTGAGATCCAATGCTTTCACTGATACAGTGTGTGCTGTCAGGACAAGCCGATGGTGGAGCCAGGTCAGTAGATATCACTTTACACTGCTTCATGCTCCCAGTGGCCTAGAGGACTGCAGCAGCATGGAGAGAAGGTGTATGATTGCAAGTCTGTGAGAGAAAGAATGAGACTCTCATGTATTCTTAATGACACCTGCTTTAGAGAATAATGACGGAGGAGAGAGGCGTTCCATACACTACAATGATGGAAACAAAGTAAACAAATCCTTTGAAAAGCTGACTAAAGATTATATAGTAGCTCTTTAGTCAGGTCCTCATCTTACAAAGGAATAACCATAAAATCTTGTTAATATTTTACAAAGGATTTGATCATTTTGTTTCTGCTGTAAGGTACCAACCGTTTGTGGGCCAGCAGCAGTTCTTTGTGAAGCTCATTGTGGGTCCTGGAAGCCTTGATGGGGTTCGACTGACCTGAAGAGGCCTCAGCTCTGACTCTATTATCTAGAGAGAGATCACATGACTTTTTTAGGATGATGTCCATTGTGACTGTAACCCATGAAAACAGCACTGAATTCCTCAAATGAAATAGATCATCTTCACACGGCTGAGCAGAAGGGAGAAATGAAGAAGACTGTGTTGGGCTGCTCATGATTTTGCTGCTATCCCTGTCTGACAAATTGTGAACATATCAGTGATATTTAAATGCTGCCATGATCTTTACAAAGTAGCAAAAACTCACAAGTAAAGGTGTCACTTTCTTCACTGAATAATGAGTAACACATCATCACTAATTAGCAACGCCACTGAATGTGCATCCCGTAGTATTGAGCAGCTGTGGTGTCACATGGTTTGCTGATTGCTTGGCTGCTAATGACATGCCACATTTAGGACCTAAAAATTCTGTTAGAGGAATAGTTCAACACTTTCTGAAATACAGTTATTGGCTTTATTTCTGATAGTGTCTCAAGTCTGTGCATTAAGTACGAAGATGGAGTCAAGACATGGTTAGCCTAGCTTGTCCCGACGCTAGTCTGGCTCTGCCCAAAGTGGAAAGTTGCCTACCAACACCACTAAAGCTCACTAATGAACATGTTTTGTCTTTTAAAATTCTTACACAAACAGAAATGTATGCATGACAGTTTGTGGTTACAGGGGGAGTTATGGAGGAAGAATAAAATAGCGGGCACAGTGACTGTGTGCAGCTTCCTGAAGTACAGAACATGTTTAGAAACCAAAACCCAAACCCGCACTCACACGGGCAGATGCATAAACTGTTGTGATAATAGACATAAATCCACCTAAAACCACAAACTGAGGTTTTTACTTTTCTCGCCCTTTTTCAGCACCTTTTTTGGAAAAATATTTTTTTAAGATACAACACACTCTCACACTCGTCCTGTTGGGAAAGTTTCCCTGAGATACTATTAATCCAAAGAGAGGAGAGTTCTCATCCTTATAGCCTTTTCTCTAGCACAGTTGAAAAGATACCATAAAAGCAGAATGTAAATCACACATTTGTGTATCTTGTTATCAGTCACATGGTCACACTCTTTCCTGTCAGGCTGTTGGAAGCATTGAAATTATTTTCTCCAGCAGATACCATTTTTCAGACCGTCTTTTTGAGTGAAGAGTAATCTCCATAGACAGTTGGTCAAATCACACAAATCTCCCACTGTTTATATGTTCTGAACTTATTAACTGTATCGATATTGACTGATCGGCTCCCAGTTTGCCTGTGAGCTCGCTGGTTTCACTACAGACAGGGTAAATAAAATCAATGAATCAATAAACAAACGCTGTTGATTTCTTCCCGTAGAGCCTTCATGAATACTCAAATCAATTTCAGTAAATTTCTGCTGCCAGTCAGTGCAGACAGTTCGGCCGGCTGCTGCCAACTCCTCAGGAGCTGCAACTGGCAGACAGCTGGTTCTGTGGACAGACATCCGAACGCAGGCCGGCTCATGTCTCGCTGTCTGTGTGGATTGGCCATAACAGACACACCATATACTGACCTGGAGACACTCGCTATCCTAGCAACATCAATACTACAAACAACCCATAATGCAACACCCGCTCTAGAAGCTGATGTTACATCGATATTCTCTCCATTAAAAATGGATCTCTGATCTCGTGAACATGTAATTGTCTAGTCCTTGAATATAAGACAACCTTTACTTTTTCAAATGTACAGTCATTTTTGGAATAAAACATTGTCTTATATCTGGGCCAATACGTTAACATTAGTGAGCTTTAGAGGTGTTGGCTTGTTGTTTCCCCTGGTTTCACTATGCAAACCATGTCCTGACACCATCACTTGTTTTGGGCAGGGAGGAGGACAATCTTTCCTTATTCAAATCAAGTGTTTAAGGATAGATAATGTACAGATTGTAAAGCCCTTGAGGCAAATTTGTGATTTGTGAAATTGGGCTGAATAAATAAAAGTTTACTTGTCTTGAACACACAGACATGAGCCTGATATCTATCTCCTCATCTCACCCTCAGAAAGAAAAGGGAAATGAAAAGACTTTCCTCATTTTGTACATTTCTGGGGCATGGCATATCTGAAACATATGTATGAAGGCTGTGCTCTAAAAATGGACCAGGAATCAGTATACAATATGTTAAGGGTTTTTTTTAGGCTTGAGATATAAACGTGCAGCATAGAAGATATTTTCTAATGCCAGGTTCATGTCACATGGGATGGATAATAGAGAGGGGAAAGATTCCTGTGTTTGCAACTTTCAAGTGTTCATGTAGGTCAACTCAAGACAGTTGTATGATTACAGAGTTGGTCGAGGGAGGGTTAAAATTCTGAGTTTCATTTTTGCCATTATGACTTTGAGGTTGACGTGAATACTATTTACAAGTTGGGATCTTGTAATTGCAATAATTCCAATATAACATGAACGCAGCATTATCATCTCTGTGGGAAGGAAATGAAGACAGAATTCTCAAGCCACCTCATACGTCCATCTTGTTTTATTCAAGATGTACTGACCTCTTCTGTGACTGTTGTTCTGTGGATGAGTGCTGTTTATCATCCTGTCTCTGGAGACCGGCTGGATTTCCACATGTGCTTGATTATTGTCGTTAGGAAATGAACCATTGAGGGACATGGTGCCCTGGAGTTGAGGTGTATTCAGTTATACTAAGAAGCTTGGGCATAGGGCAGGGTAGTTTGGCAGTGGTAGGAGACAGAAGGAAGGGGCAGAAGTAGTTCTCAGTGCATGAAAAGGCTCGATGAAGGGCAGCACCCGAGGACCTGGTGTAGAGCACCAGCTCCTGCTGCATGCTGGGGAGCTGGTGGGGGGAGAGGGAGCAGAGGGTGGTGACTGGCTCAGCATCATGCGAAGAAAGATTGAAATCAGAGAGCAGAGCAGACAGAGATACAGTAGTGTGGAAACAGATAGCTTAAGTAGAGATGCATAATGTATCCTGAGTGTGAGCAGGTGTATATGTAAATGACTGATCAGAGCAGATAAGCAATAGCAGAATGACAGAGATTCACTATCAAAACGGCCAGCTAGCTCACTGAACCAGAAAAGAGAGAAGGAGAAGAAAATAAATGGTGTAGCATTTCAGAACTAGAAAATATAGAAACTGATGAAAAACTCAAACTATGCCCGAAGAAGAAAAACACACATATACTGTATACAAACACTAGTATTTGCATGAATTTGTAACCAGCACTGAAGCTGCTCTCTTGGGTTCACGTATTTTACTTGAAAGAGAATTACAGTCATAATACTAGTAAATATTCTGGAGTATATAGATAAAATAAAATACATTGTGCATAAAATTCATTTTGTGTTAAAAATGATAAATTATTAAAATGCAGACTAGCATTTCTTGTGACACATTAGATCCTGATCATTGAGGATGCTCCTTAATATTAAGGCCTTGTTGAAATATAAGGAGGTCACTGACACCGAAGAGGAATGACACATCTAGAAACTTTAGCAGCTGCATGCAGCATATACTTCAGACAATGCAGTCGAATCTAAAGGAAAACGCATGCAGGCTTCAGACCTACCTGTGCTGGTCTGGTCCTTCATGAGAGGCTGTGAACATTAGCCATAGTGTGAAGCAGACAGACAGTGATACTATTGAGAGTAGTGTTACTTGAGAGTATTGAATGTGACACTGAATTACTGTCACAGTCCACCGGGAGACACTGTTTGACAACTAAGATTAAGCAACACTGCTGATGGTGCTGTTACCAGTTTATATACAACATGCATGGAATAAGCTCTGCAACGTACTGCGCGAAGTATTCTCATCTGAATATTAAGCTGCTAGAAACTTAAAATTGTTCATTTGATACTAAATACATTTGTGTTGGTGGTGAATTAATTCTATTGTCTTTATTCTGCTGTTCAGTCTGAATATATAAGAATTGTAGTATCACCTTTGTTTGTGATATACAGGTTCATGAGTTCATTAGCTCCCTACTCAAATCTTTATTGTCAGATGCACTGAGAACAATGATGATGATATATGATATACTTAGTCTACGCTTCTTATTGGATGTGAAGTGTTCACTACTGTACTGTTTGCCAGATGGCTAAAGTGTGAACAGGCTGTGTTGGGGTGAGCAGGGTTGCTGATGATTTTTGGGGCCTTCCTGTGGACCCTGGTCCGGCAGATGTCCTGCAGTGGCAGAAAGGCCATGCCTGAGATAACCTTGGCAGGGATTTGCAGTTGCCATACCAGGCCATGCTACAGCTGGTGAGGATGCTCTCTGTGCATCTGTAGAAGCTGCTGAGGATTCTGGGTGTTTCTGAATTTCTTCACTCTCCTCAGGAAGTGTAGACATTGTGTGATGTTGTGGGACCAGGTGAGGTCATTGTTGATGTAGACGCAGAGGAATTTAAAGTTGGTCACCCTCTCTATCTCAGACTGGGGCCACAATCATCTCTTTTGTTTTGCTAACATCCAGGGATAGGTTGTGGTCCCTACACCATGTCACAAGATCTGCCACCTCCCTTCTATGATGGTGACACACTGACCTGGAGGCTTGTGATGAATATTACAGAGGAAGAATCCTGTGGAAGCAAAGAATGGCCATGAGCAAACTCCAGTCTCCCAGATCATAGACGACTGCGCTGACTACTGAGCTAAAACCAATCGCATTGCAAATGTGCAGACAGACCTCTACCTATTTATACACCCTTAACACAGAGACAGTACATCATGCAACATGTAGGGAAGAACTTCAAAGGTGATTGTTGCTTTGCACTTTTCATTTATTGCCTATTTTTTACAACCTAACTTTGTGGGAAGGAGAAGAGGAACAACAGGTTATAGAGAGTCCCTTGAGAGCACTTTGCGTGTGTCAGTAGTTCAGCTTTATCTCTGGGGAACACCCCCAACTCCAGGACTGATGTCCAAATAAGGAAATGTGCATCATGTAGCAGGTGGATGTGACTCCCCTTGTTGAGACCTGCTGAGAGACGTAACAGCGGAGCAGAGGAGAGACACTGAGATAGTGATGTAACCAACCTGCATGCTGGTATTTAACATGTTTTTTTTATTTCTTCCTGAAAACAAATAATTTTAAAATTATTTCTACAAAATAGAAAAAAAAACACCATTTGTGCTTTGCTGAATAACGTATTTGTATTTGGGCACACCCTTATTAGGAAGACTGGAGTTCAGGAGCTCAGGATTAAAACTTTAATGAACCTCATCAGCATCATTGGTCTCACTGTAAGTTTTAAATATTCATGTCTTCACATTTCTTTTTTTAAACATTTGTTAATATGTAGAGATTGATCATGTTGAGCTAACTGATGTTAGCCAAATAATTGCTAGCTGACATTAGCCAGCAGTTGACTCAGGAGATTCACAGAATTTAATTATTTGGACAAGCTTGAATTATTTGCACAAAGTTACTGTATGTGTACTGTATGTAATGTTAATTTAGATTATTTATAGCTAGAGATGTGGTCGTTGATGGCAAAGTAAGGCTTTCACTTTTTGTACTTTCAAATGTTCATTGAAACATGATGAATAATTAATTGTTTGCACCTTAAGCTTATTATCTATTCAAAATCAAAATGAGAGTAATGTAACATTACAAGGTCAAAGTCTGACCAACTGCTGCAGAACATTTGAAGTAGTGTGCCTTCAAAACGAGTAGGTGGTGGTCTTGCACTGCCAAGCTGAAGTTACAGCCCATGTACTGCATTTTAAAACAAAATAGAAGATACTAGCTAACAGTTAGCAAGCTAACACACCGTCGCCTCACTAAATTAAGTCATTTTTGCCCACATCAGCCACAAGACACGGACAGTTGTGTGTGTGTGTGTGTTGAATGAACACAACATTAATTCAAACTTGTTTAGAGGGACAGATTATAACAAAGCATTATATTTCTAACTTCTAACTGAAACCAGTCACAGTTGGAAGCTGAGGAAACATGTCATGATTAATTGTTAAGTAAGTGAAATGAGCTGGTTAAACCGAAGTTAATGTTGTATTTAGGGACGTGACTGACTGTGTAGTGAAATCTCTAAATACTTATTGGGGAGGCCATTTTGGGCATGTATTGTACACGAAAGAAAAATAAAACTCTGGGTTAGTACACAGTGTCCAGAATTTACTCCCGCCAAGTGCCAGATATTTGTAAACACCATGGATTCTTTTGTGATTAGTATCTCTCATCATGGGAAATCCCCCAGCAGTCTAGGCTTATATAGAACCATCCCCTATAACTAGGGGTTGGTGCAAGGCAAGCCTGGCTGGCCCTAACTATAAGCTTTATCAAAAAGGAAAGTTTTAAGCCTACTCTTAAACATAGAGAGGGTGTCTGCCTCCTGGACCCAAACTGGAAGATGGTTCCACAGGAGAGGAGCCTGATAGTTGAAGGCTCTGCCATCTATTCTACTGCTGGAGACTCTAGGAACCACCAGTAAGCTGCATTCTGGGAGCACAGTATTCTAGTGGGGTAATAGGGTACTATGAGTTCTTTAAGATATGATGGTAAACTCCCAGATTCCTTATGGTGGAGCTGGAGGCCAGGGTAATGCCATCGACAGTAGCTATATCATTAGATAATGTGTTTCTAAGGTGTTTAGGGCCAAGCACAATAACTTCAGTTTTGTCAGAGTTTAGCAGCAGGAAATTGCAGGTCATCCAGGTCTTTATGTCCTTGAGGCATGCTTGGAGTTTAGGTAACTGATTGGTTTCATCTGGCCCCATTGATAAATATAATTGGGTATCGTCTGCATAACAATGAAAGTTAATGCAGTGTTTCCTAATAATATTGCCTAAAGGAATCATATACAAAGTGAATAGTATTGGTCCAAGAACAAAACCTTTTGCCTTCATGGAGGATTCATCATTAACATGTACAAACTGAAATTGATCTGATAAATAGGACTTAAACCAGTTTAATGCAGTTCCTTTAATGGCAATTAAGTCTCTGTAATAGGATGTGATGGTCACTGGTGTGAAATACAGCACTAAGATCTAACAAGACAAGTACAGAGAGAAGTCCTTTGTCCAATGCAATTAGGTCTTTGTCTGTGTGCTGTGATGTGCGCTAAATCCTGACTGAAAATCCTCAAATAAGCAATTGTTATGTAAAAAGTCACATAACTGATTAGAGACTGCTTTCTCAAGGATCTTAGAGAGAAAAGGAAAGTTAGATAAAGGTCTATAGTTGGCTAAAACACCTGGTCCAGATTAGGTTTTTTAAGAAGACGTTTAATTACAGCTACTTTAAAGGACTGTGGTACATAGCCTGTTACTAAAGACAGATTGATCATATCTAGTAGAAGAGTGTTAACTAAGGGTATGACTTCCTTAAGCAGCCTAGTTGGGATGGGGTCTAAGAGACAGGTCATCAACCTGTTTGGATGAAGTTAGTTCAGAAAGGTCGAGTGGAGAAAAGTAGTGTAAATATATATCAGGTTTTACAGCTGTTTCAAAGGTTACTGTGTTTGAGATGAAGGAATCTGTTCAGCACAGATGATGAGATGACAGCAGACAAACAAACTGTGGCTCCTTGCAGCTCACTCTAAATACAACACAGAAAAAGCTTTAGTGATTTAGGTTGTGAATTCATACAACCACTTTTACCTATCACCCTCAAAATACAAAAGTACTTTACTAAGTGTCATATTACCTAGTATCATTCACCTAATATGTTGGCTGACTCTGACTGACACAGCATGCAGCCAGCGAGGATTAGTCTGGTGCAGGTTGCTAACTGAAAATATAGTTTATCATGCAGGCTGCTGTCACTAACATAAATACTTGTACAGCCTGTTGATAATAACATTTGTTCCCTGTTGACCCTCATGTTACATCACATGAGCTACATTTGTTTACAGAAACAGGCTGGATGCTAACGCTAGCAAACCCCAGCAATAAAACACAGATGACACTGCGCACATCAGTTGTAATAATGTTAGCCACAAATACATGACGTTAGTGTTTACTTACAGTTGAAGTTGTCTCGGGGGAATCACTGTGACAATACTACCCTGTCTGTTAGCTAACGTTAGCCTGAGCTAGCAGTTTCTAAAACATTTCAGGTCATCAGGTTGCAACGTTGCAACATTAGTGGTGCTGAAGAGCGACCAGTCACTCACTAGCTAAGATGGAAAGTCATGGAAATGTACTGTAGGTGTGCCTGTTTCTGCTTGTTGTTAAAGCAGTGGGGAACAGTATAGTGACTTTTGCAACTGCATTGCATACTGCCTTTTCGTTGCTCGGCTGTGGAGCCTCCTTAAAACATCCATGTTGGCAGCAGAAGTTCTTTATTGAGCGTCAGCCTGGCAGTGTGAGCCTGTGAGCCTCTGCTCAGGGCGAAGAAAACCTGAAGTTACAGATAAATTGCCAAACACATTAACAAATCACCACATATTTGCAGATCTCTGCTAAAGAAGAAGTGTAGCAAAAGTTACATGTGAAAAAACAACCAACTGAGAGGCGAATCTACGTTTTAACTGATGACTCGTCTGTATTTCCAGCTCTTGGAGCAAAATTTTTTCAGTCATTAATATGTGATGCATGTTTACAGATTTGTCTAAGCATTCACAAATCTCACACACACAGATTCTGAACACACATCTGCAGATTCCTGTACTTTTAGCTCAACATAGTGACTCAGAGAAACTCTCTTCCTGTACCAAGCATTTTCTTCTTCTTGGAAACTGCACCTCAAAACTTCCCCAACCCAAAAGTCAATGGTTCAATTGTTTATCACTTTAGTCATTTCTATTTGAACTCTGTTTGTTCAGCTGTGTTACACTCAGTATAATGTTTCAGGTACTGAGGAACAATGAAGGTGTATGAGTAATACCGATTCATTCTACACAGTTTAAGTCTCCCTCCACTTCTTGTTCCTATAGTTTGATGTTTGAGCTTTACTCTGCAGAATGACGTACATGCAGAGTTTGACACTAGAAGGCTGTTTTCATCTGCTGAACATGGAAGGTTTCTCCGAGCTCATTGAAAATCTGATTTTAAGGGATGCGCCAACGAGCAGGATTTGTGACATCCCAGATAGTTTGGAAGCCAATCATGGTCCAGTAATTTACACAAGTGTGATGTGGAAACTTGAAGCCTCCAGTGCACAAACACTGAGAATTAACTTTACAATGAAGAAGGAGACATCTGGTGTCCAACAGTTAAACTTCTGAAATGAAATATATTACATATTTTATAGTATTTGTAGATTTTGGAATTTTTAATGGGGGAGAAAGAGTAGATGTCATTTTAAGGATTTTAACAAGATAATTTATTTTATAATTAAGATCTATTCTATATACATCTTAAAACATGTCTGGGGAGGATCTTTAAGTTTATGTTAACTGCATCTTGGAGGACTTGTTGTTTGGAAAGAGGATGCAGTATTAGGTTGCTTGTGGATGTTACACAGGTAGGAACTTTAGTATGGGTGCGTGACCCAGGGGCCTAGAATAAAGGGCGGAAGTCAAGCCAGAGAAACGTGTCGAGTAACAAGTTTAGTGTTGCTTTCTCCAGTAAGCTGATTTATTAAATGTCATGTACACAAGAAACCTGGTTTCTATAATTGGGTTAGGGGATTAAAGAAAACTGGGAGTATTTATCAAGCTTCTCAGAGTAGAAAACCACAAAAGGAAAGAAACAAAGCTACTCACATGTGTTAAAAAGTCAATGTAGCCTATTAAGTAAATTAAAATAAAAGGTAAACCTAATGTGACTCAGCTGTGTGAAATCAGCCCCATTCAACCACATTGTTTTACAGTTGTCATACGTTGCAAACGGCGTACTGTGGTCACCACTGTATGACATCTTTTCCTCCACCGTCCACTTCCCTTTTAAACCTGCAGTGAGGAACCGTTACATATAAATGAACAAAAGTCTCACACTGCAGCTTTAACTACACCAGACATTAACTTCTGTTCCCACATGAGGGGAAAATGATTACTTCTCTAATGTCACAGTGTTGGGAAACGCACCATGTGAACAGCCTATCTTTAGCTTTAATAAATAATAAGATTTAAGACCTTATAAAAATATCTGACATGTAAGGAAATAAAGATTCATCAGTCTATCCAGCCAGCGAGACATGACTGTGTCCATAGAAGTTTTAGTCTGTTCTCACATACGCAATATTTGTATAAGCACATTTATCACTTGATTTATTGATTTATCACGTTTTTTTTTTGGTAAAAAGAATCTGTCAATCTGTCAGATTCTGCTTATTTCCATCAAGCTTTCATAAAACATCTCTCCTCTCACTGAATATGTGTGAAGCTCTAACAGGTCAGAACACCTCTGGAGCTCCACTACATATTGAGACAGGAGCAATTTCTGAAGTTAACAAAGTTGATAAAATGCTTCCTTGTCCTAAAAGAGACCAAAAACTGCTTCAATCTGAGAAGTTTTGGCCAGTTAAGAGAGATTTCCTACTCTGAGCATTTTGATTGACTTGTTTTAACTTCTCCACCTTCAGCTCTTAAGTCTGCTTTGAATTATTCTTAGATAAAAACTTAGTGGTCCTAAAGTTAGAACTGGTTTGTCCCATAACTCAGCCAGTTAGGAGCTACTTTGAGCAGGTTTCTCATTAACATGACAGTGATGAAAGCAGCTTACTGGAGAGAGCAGACTGGAACCTGGTTACTTCAGTTTACTTTATATTTGTCTAAATGATCAGATACAGTAACCTTTTTCTTTTTTCCACTCTTATCTGCATAGTAGTATGATATTTTACTCATAAAGTACATATTTCATCCCCAGTCTGTGTAGAGTAGATTAGTGTGGGCTGGGTGGAAAATAGCTGCCATGTCAAGACCTTTAAACTTAGAAGATATGACTGAATGAATTCACAGATGCAAAGCTTTCATCGAGGGTTTTATCCCCAGAAATCATATGAGTGTCTGCACAGACACCTCTGACTGACAGGAAGGCCTTCTGTCAGAAACTTCATAAAGATATCATGACACACACACACACACACACACACACACACACACACACACACCCACACCCGAGACAGTTTATTGCAACAAAAGGATGCATTTTATTAAAACTTAAAATAAAGGTGTATAGAGATTAACCTCATTTCTTATCAGCATAAAATACAGTGAAGTTATACATACTATAAACTGATCTCAGACACTGTGACTGCAAGTGACACTTCAGGACAACAAGGAAAAACTAAATAAAATCAAACCACAGAAGGAAAACTTACTAGATGAAAGAAAACCTCCTTGATGATGTTATTCAGCCCACAGACCCCCCCCCCCCTCCCAGCTCACTGTTGATGTCTTCACATTCAGCACAGTGAGTCTCTGAACCTTCAACAGTGAGCTGAGTGTCATACATCTACACCACCGATGTGTCTACAATAGTATTAAAAACAAACACTGACAGTGGCCAACTACATTACATCATCATCATGGTCAATATTATTTCCATTCACATTTGTTTTGATGTAGAGGGGAAAGCTCCACTGGACAGGGCAGAGTGACAATAGACATTTGGCACCATTGTGGTAACAATGAGGACGTTATGGAATGATGTGGGAGAGGAATTACTGGAATGATAAAATATTAATGGAATTCACTATGTGTCCACCAGTAATGATGTTTCAGGGGAAATAAAGCAGACTGTTGTTTCTTGTTACTCCTCCACTACATAAAACAGTGTCAGCATAAAGCTGGATATAATCAGGGTTCATCATTTTTGTTTTTTACTTCTCTGAAGTTTTGAATATTTAGAATATGGGGAAATCTGTAACAAAAAATCCAACTTGTTACAGCGAACAGCAGCAAATAATAGTTTTTGATTGTGTGAGGACATGAAGATCAGTCTGAGAACCTGTTTACAGATCTACAGGTCTCTGAACGTCGGTCAAAACCAAAAACAACGTAGGGCTGCACGATTCATCAAAATAAGATCACAGTCTGCAATCATCAAACCCAGTTTTTCCTTAAGCTGCATCAACAAATGACAAACTACAGGAACATGGAGCTCATGTCATGTAAAATTCTTAGGAACAATAAAAAGAAAAGCTGATCAAAGCCGCAAAAACTCCTCAACACTCAACAACGCAGACATCTAGACTGCAACTCTGGAAAAAATGGTTTATATAAGAAGGGATGAAACACTGAGGACCTCTGTGTGTTCTGAGGTTATTAGTTACAATTTTCTAAGAATTTTTAAAAACACACACAGGAAATCATGATTAAAGTGTTCTGAAGAGCAGACGACACAATTATTTCTGAATTTAGCGTTTCATGCAGTTTCATATGAGTTAATAACTGTGATTCTCATTCTGACCAGAATCAAGCAGCCCCACCTTATTGTATATTTATAGCAAACAGCAGGAAAAACATGCAGTAGACTTGACAAAACCCAAAATCACAACTACTCACTGACCATTCTCTACTTTACAGACATCTAGACTCTCTTTTCCCCAGACGTCCTCCCAGCTCACCGATCACATCTCAAACCCAACCATCAACAGTGAACTGGGAGGACGTTTCAAAATCCCTCGTCCTAGAAAAAGGTTTTCATCGTTTGATTATTCATTAGGAACATTTTAGTCATATTGTGCTGTGAAGTGCTGGCATGCATCATCAGTTGTATCAACACGACGGGAGTTTCTCACATTTACAACACTTAAGCTTAGAAAACACTGGCTCGAAAAATAATCTGAATTGCTCTGAGCAATGATACAAAATGTAAATTTAGTAAAGATTTAGATTATTTAAAGTGATAATCCTGAAGATTGTATAAAACTATGATATCTCACTGGTGTGTTATAAATAAATGAAGGATTAGTGAAATTTTTCACTTTTATGCGTTACATCAATAAAACTTTTTTTTACTTCCGTTGCTTGAAAATGACTAATTTGGACAGAATTTTCAAGCAACTGAAGTAAAAAAAAGTTTTATTACTTGTTCATTTGTTTAAAGTGAAAAGTGACCGATATCAATTGTGTCCCAAATGTTTTGTAAAAGAAAAGTCTTGGTTCAAATGCTCACATGGTAGAGCTGGATTATCTTTACACAGATGATGGACCACTTTGAGTCTCTTCATATGAATCTCAGTAAGAATATGACCATGTAGTCTTCTGGGAAGACAATCTTCAGGATTAACACTGTAACATCAGCAGGAAAGGAAGCCGATGTTGAACTGAAGGTACAAGTCTAACAAGGTTAAATCTGCTATCTGTGGATTAAGACACTTACATCAAATGACCACGTAAGTGCAAATTGTGCAAATCACATAGCTAAAAGATTTACCTGATTCCAGACAATGGAAGTGAACCACACACCAGCTGGGTCTCACAACAATAGGAAATAAGCTGATTAGCATTTTAAGATCTGATTATCTTGGTAAGAAGTAAGATTGGTATGAATACAGCATTTCATATGAAACATGAGAGGAAGTACTATTCACATTTCTGCAGGAAGTCACACTTCCCCCTCACTCGCAGCACAGGGTGAGCTGTAGTACTGACGCTAAAACATCTACAACATAAATTCACATAACTTATGATTTTATAGTGACACAACAGTGAAAAAAGCAGTGTAAGCTTTTCAAAGCAATATATAGTACTGTCTACATGCTGTAATGGCACATGTGATAATCTGTGTCAAACCTACTGGTTCATCAAGGGGAGAGAATTTCTTTAAAACAACAAAAAAGAAAAAAAGAAATTAAAAAAAAGAAGCCTGGGCCTCATTTGCACAGTTTTGGCTATAATTCCTATCAGGTATGAAACCACACTCACTCACTTGTTGAGCTCTGGGTAAACAAGTCCAAACCACTGATCTGAAATGTTGTTTATGACCAACTGTGGTAAAACCAGAACCAGGAAAGAGTTAAACTTTCACTTCCAGATGACTGCTTTTGGCGGTCTCTGATGGTTCGTGTGGTTGGCGTGAACTGAGTCACTACATCCTCTCATCTTAGATGCTGGTGAATAAAAATGACAGAGCTGATAGGAATCATGACCAAAAACTAGTAAGACCTTCCACAACATGATAATGACTGACCACCACTACTACACACACACCCTGGAACATGAATACAGATAATACAGCTGGACTATTTGTTCTCAAGTAAACACTGGCTGAATGTGTGATACAAAGTTTACAACTGAGTGTAGCTGTGGAATTAATACGAGCCGCTGTGTGAGTGTGAAGTCAAATACTCTTATTGTCAACAAATCTCATGTTTGGATCCAAACCAACAGTGAACTGATCTACTAACAAGTATTGCCTGATGTATCTTATTAAAAACACATCAGTGAGTCACTCCGCTGCACTGGGTGACTTGTTCCTTTGTCCCTGAAGACAGTGGTTACTGTAGCTTGTTTAGAAACGGCTCCAAAGACTAATGACAGCTATTATGTTTTCAGTCTCAGGAGAGGTTCCTAGTACGGCTGACGCCACTGAGCATGTGCAGGAACGCAGCTATGTTTACAGCTCTACTAGCTTGTTGTGTTACATATCCGAACCTCTTGACTTTGTACTGAAGTTCTTGAAGAAATTTACAGTGTAGTACAGAGGTGATCAGTGGAGGATTGGATGTGAATATAATGTTAGTAGTTGTGTGTTCTGACCAGATGTTGTATCTGTTGTGTACAGCAGCAGACCTGCACATAACGAGCATTAAGTTATCATATCATTATGATAATTGTTATTTTGTTAAATTACTGATAATAGTTACAATAATTATATTAAGTATTATTTTCTTTTAGTCATCATTCCATGTTGCTGTGGATTATGGGTAATTTTAGGAGTGACCAGACTCTCTGCTGGTCTGTAGAGAGTCTGCTTGAGGCCACTCGTGGACGTGATGAATGGTAGACATGGAGAAGCCCTCTGTAGTTGCAGATTGAATGTGTCTGTTACGTCTACAGATACTGTGAAGTGATATTTGGCATTTGGATTCAGCCTTAATTTAAAACGTCGAACATTAAACAAATGAAGGAATGACTGAACATACCGATAGCAGTACCGAACCAGGAAGCAGTACCAGTACCAGACTGGTCCTCCGTACCCATACTTTGTCATTTTAGCTACGGATCACAGATTTAAGATCCAAACAACAGACACTGAACATTCAGGCTGCATTAAACAAACACACACATGCTGAGTTGTGCATGTTTTTTCAGGAACAGGTGAGACAATCAAATACTGTCCAGGAAGGCCGACTGGATGAACAAGTTCACGGGTTGGAAGGTTTCTGTGACACCCAAACACTGCACAGCAGTTTATTATACTATGAGGCAGGATTTTACAAGTTATCACCATATCTCACTCATTACAACCTTTATGTTGCTGGAGCTCTGTGCTGTGCCAACAGTTATCTCATTGAAATGAATAAGGCAGCTGCTGAACATGGTCTAACACCACTGTCTGAAAGGTCTACTGTCACTGATTGAACCAGCCATATTCAGTTCAACAATCAAATAAAGGGGGCAGAGCAAAGATTGCAGCTAACAGCGCTCAGATCTGCTGCCATTGTCATGGCCTGGAAATTCCCTTTGCCTGTCCCTTTGGTATTTTGTAGCGCTGCACAGCACATAAAGTGCAAAGATAAGAGCAGAAGATACAAACAGATGAGAGCTCCATGAAGGTGAGGCAGATCAGGTCACATGACTGTTTGGTGGATGACAGACTGTAAGAATCATCTGTTCATTTAGCTCCGAGCACACCGTCGTTACGGAGCTAAATCAGTAGATGATTCTAGACAGTCGGACTGGTGATGATCTTTATCTGCATTACTGTATACACAGTGGTGATTTTAGTCCACTGTATGGTAGACTAGTGACCAGCATGGATGGGAGTTTGACGACTGCTGTCTGACATTCATGGAGCATTCAAACACAAACATTGAGGAGCTGACAGTGTTAGTAGGGACAGGTCCTGAGAGGAGGGAGAGGAGGTCACTTGAAGGCTGACTGCAGTTCTTTGAAGGCGGCTCGTCTTTGTTTCTGATCCTCGGCCTGCTTCTTCTTGACTTCCTGCTCCTGGCGGATCTCCGCCTCAAAGCGGTTGGACTCATTGATGGCCTGGACCTATCCGACAGGGATACACACAGCTGTCAGGTGATGAAGGCCACAGCAGAGCTCCACATGTGTTTTGTAAGGAGCCCTCTTTCCTCTCATAAATCAACATCTTTTAACTGTTTTAAGGAAAGATTCCTTTATAGATGTTTGTATTCAGATGGAACCACTGACTGCTGTTACCTAGTTTTTATTTCCATGTCTTCATCTGGCCTGTCATATGCTGTCATTTTCAGAAGCAGTTGAGCTACTCAGAAATGTAATCAATTTGCATGTCAGCCATACCAAAGATGTTCTAGACATGTTTTGACATCTCAAGAAAATGTGAAACTTTTTGCCTGTGTGGCCACAGGTTGTCAACACAGCAAATATCTGTATATAGATGAACAGAGGACAGTAGCAGTTGAATTTAGTCTATAAATCTAACTTTTCCCCCAAGAACTACTGATGTTAACCAATATTACTGACAGCGACTTAATGTTACTGAGATGTAAGATGCTCCTTAGAGTTGTTCTGATACAGATCTGACACAACAGATGAGCTTCTACTTTAATCAACACAGGCCACTCGAAGCATATTTTCATGCTTCCAGTCCATTTTCCTCCATTTTCACTTGTAACTACAGTGATTGTGTGTTTGGCTCTGAATGCCACCGACATGCTAGTGACCTACACTCAACACTGTGCCTGAACTCGTCCTGTGTGGAGGCTTTGTTAAACACTGGAATACATCAGCTTTGGCAGAGCAGCTTTCAACAGTAACTTTCAGTGAAGTCATTTTGTGTGAATGTATGTAGCATACCGTTTCTCTCTGTGCTAAAGCGTTGACTGTAATGAAACAATGAATGTTTGTTGTTAGAAGAAGTTTGGAGTCAACTTACTTTGGCTTCAAAGAAGGTCTTGGCTCCTTTGACCCCCTCTGTGGAGACATCGATTTCAGAGAGACGAGCGAGCACACCGAGGCCGCTGTCCTCTGCCAGCTCTCCTGCTGCTGCCTTCCTGAAGATCAGCAGGAACTGAGAGGGACCGGAAGAACACAGAGACATGAATGAAGGGAGCAGAAATCTATCACATCACATCTGACTGATTCTACTCTGGTTTTCTTGTCTCACCTCTCTGAAGCTGAGCTTGTTGTCCAGGTCCTCGTCCACCTCCTTGATCATGTTCTTCAAGCCGAGATGTGTCTGTGGAGCTTCAAGCTTCTCCATCATCAGCTTCAACTCCATCAGGTCGATGTAATTGTCTTTCCCAGCATCATACCTGACAGAATCCAGTAGAAAACTTGTTACAGCAGAGCCCCCTACATTGTTCTACGTCTGCCATGCAGATATATGTTGGCTTTTTTCATTCAGTGTTTGAGGTGTCTGAGGTTTCTGCCTCTTGTCCATTACAATGAAGATGAAAGGAATTTAGTTGGAGATGCTAACAGAACTGAAAACTAGAAATACTGCCTCATGGTTGCATGCTTCTGCCAACCAGTCAGGTTGCACTTAACATCCATGTCTGTCCAGACTCATATAATATTTGTAAGTTATCACTATATTGACATGTATGATTCAGGTGAGAAACATGCTGTCTTCACTTAGAGACTGTTTTCACAGAGAAGTGCAGAGGACTGACAGAGAGCTTCATCACATGGTGCAACGATCAAGACAGAGCGCAATTATGTCCCACTGGGATGGACTACACCAACAGGCTAAAACTAAAAAGTTGAGCCTTTATGGAGACTAAAGTGGTAACATTATCGGGCTGTGTGGGAGAGACAGACCCGACCTGAGCTGCACGGACGGCCTGCAGCTCAAAAACCTCTGACACATACCTGGACACGCTGCTGGTCACAGAGAACACACATGACAGCAAAAACAGAACAGCTGTTTAATGGAAAGGTGCGCAGTGTTTGGAACAGACGTTTAAATCACTGAATATCTAACCTGCATTCAGCTGAAATGGTAACTGTAGAAAGAGCCTGAATGGGAAATGACTGCATGTCTGTGTGAGTGTGTAATTTCCCGCCTATGTTTACAAACTGTACTCACCATTATCAGCTGTGAAAAGTGTCGCACCAGCCTGTTATGTAGTGGAGTTTGCTATATTAGACATTTATGTGAAGTTTTGTCATAATTAGTGTATGAAATCTTGAGTTATGGCCAAAATCCTTTAAATTTGACCACCAAAATCTAATCAGTTCATCTTTGAGTCCAAGTGGACGTTTGTGCCAAAGTTGTAGAAACTCCCTCTGCCTGCCTGCTTTCTAGTCCATCTGAGTTGAAGACATATAGATTAAATGCTTTACATTTATTTATTTATTTATTTCTCTCCCTCCCTCTGCAGAGGGACTGTGAGTTGTAGTTTCATTGCCACAATGAAGTTTTTTTCTAGAAGGGACTTTCAGCTGCTGGCACATTGCCCTGCATTTCCTCATTCTGTTTTTCTTTTTTGGGTGGGTGGGGTGGTATGGGTGCCACTCAGTCACTACTTTGTTTTCCACTTTCCACTGAGGAACATTATGGGCCTGTGATTATTGACTACTTGACCACAATTCTAAATGACAAATTTACACCAACCTCAGGGAATGTCAGGGGCCTTGGAAATAACACAAAATGTGGGAAGGTTTATTCTCATTTGAATCCACTGAAAGCTGATATCTTATTTCTACAAGAGAGACAAATTATACAACAGGTAGTTCCAACCAAGCAATCTGATTGGTCAACTAGACATTTAGAACATGATGTTCATTAGAGCATGACAGCACACCTAGCCGTGCTCAAATGAAAACTCACTATCTCAACTCATCACTATAAATATTACTCCGCCATTGATTAGAACTTTAGTGATGTCGCGCCAACAACAGCGGTCACTTCCAGGTAGACGACTGGTGGTTGATTTGAGTTGCAGAGATGTGTGAACTCAGCAAATTCCTGCTGAATGTCTTGTTTTGCTGTACGCTGATGACCTACTTGTTTACCTTAATGAATCCTGAAGTGAGTATTCCTTATCTTTTATAATATATTAAATCATTCAGTAAAATTTCTAGATACACTTTTAATTGGGCTAAAAGTGAACTTACGTTTACTGGAGAAAAAACAATTTTACAGGATTGCCCTCTTAAGGTTGTTCAGGATTATATCACATATCTAGGACTTAAAATCTCAAAATAATCCTGAACTTTTGCTCAAATGTAATTACTTAGAAGGTATTGATAAACTAAAATGCAGCATTGAATACTGGAGGACTTTGCCCCTATCTTTGATTGAGTAAATGCCATTAGGATGGTTATCTGTGTAAAATAGCACATACATGTCACTCCCTTTTCCTGCCTGCCTCCTAGCCTTGACTGCTGGACCGCAATGGAAACAAGACATGTGACTTTACTGAAATATCCAGATGAATTTTAGGACTGTATGCAAATTCTGCATATTGTATTTTAATTTATCAAATAAAGTCAATCAAATAAATAATCAATCAATCAATCAATCAATCAATCTCTCCTTCAAGATTTGCTGACATTGATCTCAGCTGACTTTCAGAAGTTAGAGTCAGTCATTTTAGGATTTATTTGGTTTATAAAAACACAGACTATCAAAAAAACATCTATTTAGGCCCACTCTGGATGGAGGTCTGGGTCTTCCAGTATTTAAAGATTACTATTGGGCAGCTAATGTTAGAGCGCTGGCATACTGGTAGTGGGGTTCACCAGTCCATGAATCTATCAATTCTGCCCTTCTGTGGCTAAAATTAGAGCTCATGTCCTTAATAAAACCATATGCCTCATTGTCCTCCTTACTTTTTACAAATCCTGTATCTGCTATTAAATCAATAAGTCAGTTTTGTTGTCAGAAATTCACTCAAGATTCTTATTCAACATATTGAACATATCTACAGTCTGTGGCGTTTTGAAATATTACCATTTTGTCACAACCACACCTGTATTCCAGCACTGCTGGATAACACATTTGCTACATGGTGTTTAAAAGGGCTTAAATGCATAAAGGATTTCTCTTTACACAACAAGTTGGCGTCTTTTGGTCAATTAAGATTAGAGTACAATCTACCTCACTCTAAATTTTTTCATTATATGAAACTTAAGTATTTTGTGGGGGAAAACACCCCCCATCTGGAGTCCACTTGTAAGAGACATACTCTTCTGGAATTGCTTTCTCTTTCTCCAGCGAGTAAGAAGCTTATCACTAAATTTGTGAATTTCTTTTCTAAGGATTTTGTATCTGTCAGTTGTATTAAGAAGGTTTGGGAGAGAGAAATCAATGCTGTGTTGCCTGATAAAATATGAGGACTGCACTTTCCCGTATTCATAGTTGTTCAATAAACAGCAGACAAAAGTTAATTCAGTTCAAAGTGATTCACCTTTTTCATTATTCTTAGGTCATGTTACATAAATTTTACCCCTCTTTGTCTCCAATCTGTGATAAATGTAAATCAAATGATTGTAAGTTGTTGCATTTATTTTGGGACTGTCCACTAATTCATCCATTTTGGTCAAGAATTTTTCTTTTTTTCTGGGGTTTACTGCAGGACTCTGTCTCCTGACGGGGACTTGGCTGTATGCTTACATACATTCTCTAACTGTATTTAAACAATACTGTGTCTCCTCCGTCTCCGTCCCCCTCCCCTCTCCGCGACAGTCAGCGTTTCACTCCCCCTTTGAGTGAAGCTGTTCAGAACAACCATAAACACGTTAGATTTCAGATGTGGTCAGACAGCACATCGTAAGAACCAGTTCAAAGCGATCATAAATCATCATAAAAACAGCTGTGGTGTCCTGACTCCTTAAAAGAAACAGAGAGATTTTTTCCTTTTCCACTGCAGCACAACTAAACTGTTTCAGTAATAGTTACGGCCGATCAGCCATTGATGGAAAATAAAGGACTAAAATGTTACTTCCTGTTTTTTCTCTCTGCTTTACTGATAACATCCCTAACCATGACCCCAAAACTGAGTTAAATACCGAACCATGACCCCAAAACTGAGTTAAATACCGAACCATGACTCCAAAACTGAGTTACATACCGAACCATGTCTCCAAAACCGAGGTACATACCGAACCATGAATATTCTGTACCATTACACCCCAGTTAGATCCAGAACTTATCAACCATGTAATAATTAAGAAATAAAAAGCTGACCATAAACGATGCACCTAAACACAGGATCAGTTAAAAAGGCAATAAATATAAAATAAAACCATTAAAATTAACGGAAGGAAATGGAGTACATATAAAACCAGGAGTCTGGCAGAGAACATACAGGTGTGGCTCTGAACTATGATACATGTTGACTCAGACTGGACAAAGGGCATGTTTGTACATACTGACGGAATAATAATGATTCATTTTCTTACACTCAGCTTTTACTTACCACACATTGATTAATCAAGATCAATAAAATACCAGTGATAAGTTTGGACATGTACACTCACTGATTCAAGGGTTAATTCAACAGTGGCTACTTTGAGGAAAATATATGAAACATATTTTGGTTTGTTTAACACTTTAACTACATGAATCCATATGTGTTATTTCATCGTTCTGATGTCCTTTATTGTTCTGTAGAAAACCCTTGAATGAGAAGGTGTGTCCAAACTTTATTCGTGTTTGTTTTTTTATACGTGTTTCAAAATAAAGTTGATCAAATCAAATTTGGAATAAAATTGATACGACTGTCAAAAACTGAACTTTCCAAATAACTTTCTCTCTCTCTGTATATATCGTGTGAGACTCGCCCCTCTCCTGCTGGCTCGCTTCATTTCCCAGTCACCACCCACAAGATCCCCACACTGAAAGACATACTGGTACCACCGTGTACAACACTGCCTGATGTCTACATTGCATTTGCAGCCTTGAAATATATACACACTACTTTACTGCGAGGTTTAGATTCAGTACAGTGTATGCAGGACGGAACTGCAGAGGATGTGTGTTTTTGTGTGAGTGTCAGCTCTGAGCTGGCCTCAATACAGAGGAAGTCAGTCTTTATCAGATGACACTTCCTCCTTGGCAGACAGAGTCATGTCTAGCCGAACTCATTGCTTCCTGAATACTCACTCCAGAGATAATAGAGTGGCTAAAGCTAGCAATCATGCAGTAATAGACTGTGGGGGGGGAATACACCAATTACATAACTTTCCCACCACCAGCACTGTCATTTTGCTTTTTTAAAAATAGAAATAAAACCCACTTAGTTCATTTTCACGTATCAGTGCCCATGTTCATCAAATAAAAAGAACCTAGTCGGATGACAGACGCTACAATTAGAAACTGAAGGCGGCTGTTCTGTGACCGTCTGCAGCAGTTAGACGCCTCCTTCTCTCTGATGGAAACAGGCGTAGCTGCTCTCATGTCTCCCTGAGTCTCGGTGCTTGTTTTTGGCAGAAACTCTCCCGCTCTCTGCCTGCTCTTGGATGGTAGGTGGGTTGCTCCGGTAGCTGCAGCCTCACCGTCACACACGCTCTCTCTGTGTCTCTCTCGGCTGCACACTTGCTATGCACTGAAATATTCCTTAAAGGAGCAACGCCGGCAAGAGTTTCCCAGGCAACGACACAGAGGTTGGCTCACGTTTTGGAACAGCACTGCACAGAGGCTCCCAAACGTAACTCATTTCCAAATGAATAGATATTTGGTCTTATTTATGGCATTAAAAAACTTTTTTGTCCTGGCGGGGGTTGTCGTTGGCCTGGCGGCCCACCAGTCCTGTACTATTATAGGGGAAACACTGCTCCTGTCGGCTGTTAAGCTGCACTATATTGAATAGTTCTCCTAATATTTTGTCCGTCTCATGTATGTTAATGGGGTTGACAAAATATTAGGAACACTTTTCAATATAATGCACTCCTGTACACCACCTCCACCTCTCACTACGACCTCACTAACATGAAGCAGAATTATCACCTTTCTGACAATGTCAACAAAAAGTGAAAATGGCGGAGCTGTTGTATTGGATTACATTAGATTGCACAGCTAAGTTGCAAAGCCCCTCCACTCTGAGCCTGTGAATATCCTGACTCTGATTGGCCAGATTCCATATCTATTCTCAGATATTTGTTTTCCACAGAGGATTCTGGGAGAACAGCAAAGAGACACAGGGGCTCGTTCCCATGAATGTTCTCCTTCAGATTCTTATCAACCACAGAAGTGTCACTGTTTTTCAGAACATCCCAAAATAGACAATAAGACATTTGTTGTATTCCTCCGTTCACGTGTCTGTGCTCACTGAGGCATGAAGTGTGGTTACATCACAGGGAGGGACCATCTAACACCTTTGTTTCATCCTGACGTCTTCTTTATGCTTTTGTCTTTACATATAACTTATTACCACTTTAATTTAATCTGAGACTATAGTTAACATTTACCAGCACACCAGTTTTCTATTTAAAAATGTTTTTATTTGTGCTCGGGCTGGCCAACATGTTGAATTAATTCAACTTTCTGTTTTGCACGTGTAAAATGTCTAAATCATAAAATCCAGTCATTACAATATGCACAAAAAGTTCATTTTTAGTCAAAACATCCTGTAAACTGTGATGTGATCAGTGTCACATGTTCAACTGCTGCACTTTACAGGACTGTAGTGACTACAGGTGGTGAGATGTCTCTGGATGTCTCGTAGTGAATTGAACAGGTTTGGTACATGTGAGAAAATGTCTCGTTGGAGACAAAGTAAACAAACTGCTGTCAGTACAAGTCCTGGACAGACAACATGTTGTTAATACAGATTCTGAAGAGTAACAACCAAACCAGCATCTGACGGGTCCATCATGACATCTGCAGGTAGTTTTAAACGCTGTTCAATGTGCTGCAGCTGAGCAGATAATTAGCATCTAGCTGCTAACTGAAGCTAGCGGTGAGTGTTTGTTTGGTGGCTCGTTCAACAAGCTGCAGAATAAGACGTGTGTTCATGTTTATAAGTTATCATCAACTTTTGATGATGTGGACACAGACTGTTTCATACACTACTGTAAAGGAGGAAGGTATCAGACCTCATACTGCACTCTAACAGTTGAGTATTGAATGTTTTATATATTTTAAGATTTGATTTAAACATTGGACATCTTGAATGTTGTTTTCATTTAAGAACAGGGGCAAAAGTTCCTCGCTTTGATTGTTTTACAGAATAAAAAGAAAGCAAAGTTATATTTGTCCCCCCCCCCTTTTTTTTTTGGTTAATCTGAAAAATAGTCTAATTTGATGTGTAATGATGACAGCCTGCAGGTGATGCAGGTCTTTCATTATTCTTACTGTCTTAACCAAATGTTTTTTAGCCATATTGTCTAATTAGTGCTACATGTCTCTACTAAAGGAAGGAATCTCTGTCTGTCTGACTTTTACACTAAATGCTGTTATAGTTATATTTTAATGATCAAATTAAGTCTATAAATGGGCTACAGGTGATCAAGATCAGGCTAATCTGAACAAGTTTCAACACTCATGCAATTAGCATTAGCTATTAGCATTTGAGTCTGAGATCATAGGAGCAGTCTTAACACTTTTTTACCCGTTAAACATTAAACACACCATTGAGAAACTTCTCAAGGAGAGACTGGGATGAGAGCTGTGAGTCATGTGACAGCCGACAGACTCTGATCCGTCTGAACTGAGAGGTGAACACCATATCTGGTTTCTGAAACGTGGATTTGCTACCTAGAGTAGTCCAGTAGAAACCAGGACACTGTGGCATGTAAACACTCGATCCAGGTTTGGTAGAGAAAGAGGCTTGGAGTCATGTAAACATGAATATGAATAACCAGGTTTCTCATGTTCCATGTAAACATCTGATCCAGAATATGATCAAAACCACGATACTGGTGTGCATGTAAACTTCATTTTTACACATTAGGATGCTTTAACTCACAAGATAAAGGCTCAAACTGTAAATATGTGATTGGTGTGAACCCTCTGAAGATGCCTGGATGTGCCTGGACATGACAGGAACCTGAGGAATCTGGGCAGGGCATCACACACTAACAGCCACCAGTCAGGAACATGCAGAGACAAAACCTCAGAGTCAACGTGAGCACGTCCACGTCTGCAGCACCATGCATCCTAGAACTGAAAAATGTCCAAACCTCTAATTTATATTAATTTACAATGAATTTTTAAGCATCAGAGACACAACCTGCCTCAGTAAAAACAGTGTCAAGAGAAGGGCGGGAAAAGAGATGGACACACACACACACACCAGCTGTGACTGTCTCATGAAACCATAACAGAACCACAACCATAAAGACAACAACACCAAGAAGAACAACAGGATGAACGCAGGACTCTTTTACAGAACACTGTGTGCAAAATATAGATGCTCATAATAATAACTTCATTTGCATCTTCACTTGTCAAGCCAAGTGTCAAAGATATTCTTTGTCAGAAAGTGTTTTGCTGTTATTTATGGTCACACTACTCTCCTCTGCTCTCTATGGTTGACTGCGGTCAGAGCTGTGTGTGCTGCACACAGGACAGACAGGTGAAGTACTGGAGCTGTTACGTTACTGTAAGTGCAACCAGCAGCGCAAATGTTCACTGAATTTATAGAAAATCAGTAAAAGCAAACTCCAATGAATGCTTGTTTCCATCTGCTGCTGTTATGTTAATATATTAGAGTCGGTTCATCAAGATCATCAAGGAGGAAACAACGAGATGCCGTCATTAAAGGAGCGACAGTCAAACTCAAATGATAGAAACCATGTGTTGAATTCACATCTTTAGAAAACAAGTTCAATAAAAGCTGAACGTGATATTCTTTAAAGGGGGCGTGTTATGAAAAACTCACTTTTTCCGTGTGTTTCTGGGTCTCTGATGTGCCTCCACCCCGTCAGTTTGGTGGGGGCTAGCTTTACTCTTGTGATTCAACAAGCTCTTCATATGTGATGCCCCTTCTTACATCACATGGGGCGAAGCTAAGATCAGCTAAGCTAAGGGCGAAAAATTCTCGCTGCTTGCCAACAGACGGCTGCTGAGCGTCGGCGAGCTCTGCAGGAGAGAGGCGGCCAAGGAGCCAAAGAGTCCTGCATCACTGCTGCTGTCTTCTGCAGGAATGAACACCTGATTCTGCTCAGATCTGGACCAGTTTAGTAGTAGAAGGAGTTTGTTTTTTAGACTTTTGGCATTAGGTGGATTTATCTTCAATCTGGCTTCTCAACCTAGCCGGAGAGCTGCTTGATCCCAAAGCATGTCAGATACATTTAATTAAGTGTGTTAAAGAGGTATAATATGATTCCTTTAAGAGTATGATATTATTGCTGGGCTGTTGTTTTAAGCTAGGTGTACCTAATAAACTGGCAGCTGAGAGCATATACTGCTAGTGTCATATGACATGATGAGAAGTTAAACCTGTTGCAGACCTGGAATGACTGAGCTTCTTTTTATCCATCACCATGTCTGATCTTATGAAAGCAAGTGTCAAACTAATATAACTAATGTACATGTTACTCCAGAAGGATTGAATTCAGTCAGTACTTCTTGAGGTCCTGCCCTCAGCAGTGTGGGCTGAGAACACTACGCAGTATTGTACAGTCAGAGGAAGTCACCAGCCTGTTGTCTCATTTCCTTATCACTGACTTGTGTAAGGTCTCCACCCTGCATTCCTACACAGATCCATGTCTACTACAGATTTGACATTTTGTACAAGTGCAAATACTAAATCTTTTACTTATTAAATGAATTTCAGTTTAAGTTCAACCATTTAACTTCACAAAATGTCAAGAATAATGACAAACACCTTTCATCAGCTCCCAGCAGTAAGTTACTCTGACTGTCTTTGAGCTTTGTCCACTATTCTTCACTCACTAGTAATTAAATCTAGATAAACGCTTCTTTCCAACAGTAAAACTATCTGATTAAAATGCGACTTCTATGAGCAACCTGCCAGCTCAGCTTCCGTATGAGCAATCATGATGTGACCTCCCTGTCAGAAGTCAGTGACTCATAGGAAATAAAAATGGGGAACCACCAGCTCGCCTGGAGGCATGTTAAATATTTAATAGTTACCAGTATTCACCAGTATTCACTAGGACTGTCACACACTCACGTTTTGAACAGCTTCTCCATGTCTTTGATCTGCTTTCGGGAGAACTCTTTGAACTCGGTGTAGGGGTTGAACACCTTGGTGCTGGGCTGGCAGTGCTCGCCCTGCCCCTCGTTCAGCTCCCCTCGCCGCATCAGTTTAGCGCCCAGCTCCGAGTCCGCGTTGGCCGTACTCGGTTTATCCTCCGCGCCGTTCTGGTGTTCCTGGAGCTCCACGGCGACGGGCTCCTCGGTCCCTTCTTCGATCTGCAGCCGACGGCTGAGCTTCGACGAGAGCTCATCTGTGGCCATTTTCAAACTGGACAGTCAATATTGAAGAGTGTTATCAAGCTAACTAGAGTAGAGCAGAGCCTGTCCGCGGTCTTCTGTCCGGCTGTGTCTCCTCCCGCAGGCTCTGTACGGATATCTGTAACAATAGCGAAGCTAATTAGCCTCAAATGTGCTCGCTTAACCAAAGTTTAGTTTGAATTTCCTGGGAAGAAGCCTCACATTCAGACTACTACTTCCACTCCAGGATGTTGCACATTGGCTCAGCAGCTACGTAGAGCTCCGTGGCCCTGTGACGCTGTAACCACGGTAACCACGCCTCTTAAAGAGACAGAGAGACTGACAACAACTGTTCACACTCACCAAGCACCTTATTAGGAACACCTCTGCAAACTAATGCAATCCAGTGCAACAGCTCTGCCATAAATTCTGCTTTTACAAAGATTATACATTTCCAGTTTCTGTTGACATTGTCAGAAAGGTGATAATTAGAGGAACCCTTCTAAGTTTGTACTGGTCTCATAGGGGTCAAACCCCAGAGGGGTTGAACCCTTCTAAGTTTGTACCGGTTTATTATTAGGTTTCAAACCCCAAAGAGATACAATCCTTCTAAGTTTGTGCTGGTTTATTTTTCTTTGTCTTCCGCCACGGCTCAAATTGCTGTGAGCTGGAATGAGCTAAAACCATGAAACTTGGCACAATAACTGGGTTTATATTTCTTGAAAAGCACATGAACATCATTTCCAATCTGCCAGATGGTGGTGCTGTAATTAATTCAGTTTTTGAAAGGTTACGCCCCTCACACTGTAAGTCCGATTGACTTGAAATTTCATGTGCTCAAGTCCAGCTCAGTGTGCTCTACAGAAAAGCCCCTGGGACCATAAAAGTCTGCCATGATGGATTTTCTGCTAATTTGCATAAACTAAAAAACAGTAAAATTACCTTTTTGAACTTTTTGAAATTTGATTCTATCAACACAAAATTTGATATACAGCCTTGCAGGCCTATCACATATTTGCTCATGACTCAAGACACCTATAAGCAATCCTGATTAAACTCACTGGAGACTTCCTGCACTATCTACTGAACATACACACCGAATTTCATTCAAATCAGATGAAGTGGGAGGAATAGCAGAACTTTGAGTGCACAATTATTGAAATGCTGCATGCTTTCTGATGATTGGTTTCACTCTTTCTTTAAACAGAATTTAACTAGCTGAAGTGACTTCATTTGACTTTGTCTGAAATCTGCTCGTTGCTGCTTTAAATTTTTTGCTAATTTGTATAAACTGAAAAACAGTCAAATGAAAAGAACTTTTTGAATTTTTACTCTATCAACACCAAATTTTGGTAGACACCATTGCAGTACTGAGATACACATTTCTATTACAAATGAGAAAGACTGGTCTTGGCACGTTACCTCAGTCTGTGACTGTGAACAGGTCTGACAAAGCATTTTGAGCCTGGCCTATAGGGGGCGCCAAACACATATCTGAAAACCTGATTAACAGAATTTCACCAAAATTGGTGTGCATGCTCAGGGGGCTAGTATTAAGCAAAATCTGAAGCGCCATATTGATTGGTACAAGTGGGTGTGGCCTGTTTCTCAATATCTGCCATCTTATGCCATTGCTCAATTTACTTTGAGCTGGAATGAGCCAAAGACATGACACTTGGCACCATAACTAGAAACGATGTGTTAATGCTTCATAAGAAATATGATCCCAACTGGCCTGATGGTGGCACTATAATTAACAATCCAAAAAGTGAACATTTTAAAAGTGGTGGCCCCCCCACATTGTAAGTCCATATGCCTTGAAATTTGGTACACTTATAAATCTCAATATGTTCTACAGAAAAGCCTGTTGGACAATAAAGACCACCATCATGTATTTTTCTCTAATTTGCATAAACTGAAAAACAGTAAAATGAATATAACTTTTTGAATTTTTACTCTGTCAACACCAAATTTGGTATACAGCTTTGGGGGACTGAGATACACATTTCTATGATAAATGAGCAAGATCAGTCAAAAAACATGGCCACCATCAAATAAAATATCTTCGCAAAGGGCAGGGCTTAGAGAGTATTCGCCATAACTCATTAAGTGTTTGTCCAGTCATTATAAATCTTGGTACGTATGTTCAGTCTGTAATTGGGAATAAGTCTATCACAACATTCTGAGGCCGACCCATAGAGGGCACCAGAAATGCCACAAACAAGTATATTCAGTTCCCTGCTTTGATTTATGATGGAATGATGCCATCTGTTGGACTTTTCTATGTAGGTGTGTTGCACACAGCAAACAGGAAATACGTAGTGGGTAGTAGTCTCCCATCCTTTTGTTCCTCTGTTTGCAAACCATGGACCAACACCGAAAGCAATCATTTTCAATCCTGGCCTATTATGCCTAAGAGAGCAATGGCTGTAAGTTTACTTTCTTTGCTTTATGTATGGAATCCTATATTGAAGAGTATTTATGACGGGTGATATTTGGCACCATAGCATTTCGTTCAGTTCAATTTGCCAGCATGTAATTGTGTTGCAGCATAGATAACATACAGTGAATATGATTTGCAATAGCACTAGCTGAGTCCAAGTACAATGCTTGTATATTTTGCCTTATATGTTTCCCTGTATCAGATTAGTTTATTTTTATCTACATTTATTTGTTTGTAAGACCTATTGTAAGGCTAGTAGATTAGCTCTGTACATGATTCTGTGATTCTGTAAAAGACAGTGATTTGTGTTTTTTCCTTTTCTTTATAGTTTCACTCTTTTTCATTGACAAGAATGTGATGGCAACATGAAAGTCATTAAACTCAACAGCTAATATGCTAACTTCCTGACTCACATGTTGTTATTAAATGGCGTTTGGCTGGCTGTCAATCTACGTTCCACTACTCTACAAACACGTAGGGAGGACAGTTACAACATATCTGAAAACCCAGTGGACAGAATTTCACCAAAACTGTAGTGCATGCTCTCAGGGTGAGTATTAACCAAAATCTGAAGCGTCATATTGATTAGTGCAAGTGAGCGTGTCCTATCACATGTTTGCTCATAAGTCAAGATGCCTTTCAGCAATCCTGATCAAACACACTGGAGACATCCCTTACCATCTCCTGTACACGCACACCAAGTTTTGTTCAAATCTGATGAAGTTGGGACAACTGGTGGAATTTTGAGTGTGCAATTAATGAAATGCTGCAGCCTTTGTGATGGTGAAACAAGTGTGTGATTGGTCTTGCTCCTTCCTTAAACAGAATTAAAGTAGCTGAAGTGACTTTGCTCAACTTTGTAAAGTGTGAAACCCATCTCACTGCTTTCAGGTTTGAACCCACGAATTGCCACTTGTTGCTATATTTATTATTAGGGCCCAAGCAGAGTTATAGTCATTGCACCACCCACTGACGACAGGAAGTCAGCTTTATATGACAAAAGTCATCAGATTCATATGGAATTTACATGGTGTGGTGTACACATAATATATAGCAACATGATATATGATTAGTGGGTGTTGTCTAGTGCCACATAGCACACAGGAAATGATATTTAACTCCTTCATGCAATGCATGCAAAAGAGCCTGGTGCGCCTCAACATGCACAAAGGTGCAAGGGCCTGATCATTGCTGCTTGCAGCTTTAATTATTATTCTGCTGAAACAATCACATTTTTGAAGGGCTAAACATGCTCAAAAACTCATGAAACTTTGCACATATGTCAGAAGTGTTGAAAAATTATATATTTTATGGGTGTAGGCATGGATGTGGTAAAATGGCTCGATAGTTCCACTTAGAAAATTTCAAGTCGAAGCCCGCACCTTTAAATTTGATGTAGATGAACAAAATTTGGTAGGCACATGTATCATGTCCAGACTCACAAAAAAGTCTCTTGGAGCCATTCCCTCCAACAGGAAGTCAGCCATTTTGAATTTACTTTTCAATTATTGCACAGTTTTTGTCATTTTCCGGTGTTGTATTTGAACAAACTCCTCCTAGAGATTTGACCCAACCAATTTCAAATTCGGTCGGCATCATCTTAGGGCATTTGTGATGACAATTTATCAATATCTTGCCTTTTTCATGGAACACCCTTGACATGGCTTGCTGCTAAATTTGCATGTTCACCACACAACAGGAAGTCGTTGTAACTCCACTGGACTTTGTCCAATCTGTCCCCTGCACCACGCCAGCCCACCACCATTATCACTCACTGAATATAGCATTAAGCTTACTGTTTACAGAGAATCTGTGCTATGGTGTTGTCAAGATATTAAAATGCTATGGAGTAGAGCCAGTGGTAAATTACAAAGGAGCTGCACAGATCAGAAAGCAGTTGCACCATGGAGATAAGTTACAACAGAACTATATATATAGTAACAACTATACACACATGCCCCTAGGGTAGGTGTAAATTATAAAATGACAGAACTCACTAATGGTAAAACAGCTGTTTTTCTGCCACACAGCATCATTTTTTTCATTAATTGCTGCCATTTTACAACACAGTAATCCAGTAGAGACCTAATTTATTGATATGATATTTCAATATTGATCCAGCTTACTATGATGTGCTAAGATGCCAAATGACTCATGCCAGCTTTACACATAGCTGGTGCTACTCAGTGCAGTTTGTCGGATTAGCTGATGTCTCCCCCCTCTGTAGCAGCAGCCAGCTGCTCCAGCAATGTTAGAGCAACTTTACAAATAGGTGTTATTTGGATAAACTAACCACATAGTAGGAGTCTCCATGTTACTATCCTGCCTTACTTCAGGTAAAAACTTAATAAGGTGACATATTAACAGTCTATAACAAAAATTTCAATAGCATTCAGCCTGGCTTTACCATTACCGGGCTGTGCTCCTTCTTCCTGTCATGTTGGGCTGAGGGCAGACTGAGTGCTTCAGTAGCTCACTATCGCCCCTGTGGTACAAAGTGGTACTATGTGATAGTTTGGGCCAAAGCTAGCTGGTTAGCAAGCTAACTTCAGTAGATACTTCTGCAACACAATATAGGTCTTTGACATAACTTCAAAACTGTTATTTCTTCACACTCTGTTGATAATTTTAGTCAATTTGGGGATGTTTTAAACTAAAATTCTGGCCAATTCTTACATATTATACCTTTAAAAAAAAGCCTCTTGGAGCCATACCCTAAGTCCAACAAGAAGTCAGTCAATTGGAATTTACTTTGCAATTGTTGCGCAGTTTTGCCATTTGCAGGTGTTGTATTAATGTTGTTGTGTTGGTTAATGTCGTCTTAAGACCTTTGCAATGAAAAGTTATCAAAATCTTGACTTTTCATGGAACGCCTTTGGTGTGCCATGGCAGTAAGTTTGCATGTTTTGCCATGAAACATGAAGTTGTTGTAACTCCACTGGACTTTGTCCAATATGTCCCTAATATCATATTGTTGATTAGAGTCCAGGCCTGATCACATCTTCGTGTCAATATTGAGTCATAGTCATAGCGCCACCTACTGACAACAGGAAGTCAGCCTTATGTGACAAACATCATCCAAATTACATGAAATTTACATGGTGTGGTCTACACATGATATACAGTAACATGACGTATAATTAGTGGGTGTTCTCTCGCACCACATAGTGGACACATGAAATGATAGTCATCTCCTACATGCAATGTCTAACATTCAGGAGAATGTATATCTGTGTCTGTTGCTCTCTGTTAAATGTACAGATGGGTGACAAATTAAAGGAAAACCCAGTATAGTGTCTTTGTAATTTGTTGGGCCATCAGGTGCCACCAGATCAGCTTCAGTGCACCTTGGCATTGATTCTACCAGTTTATGGAACTCTACTGGAGGGATGAACACCATTCTTCCCATAGATATTCTCTCATTTGGTGTTTGGATGATGGTGGTGTAGAGCGCTGTCTAACACGTTGGTTCAAAATCTCCCATAGATGTTTACTGATGTACTGATGTGACTGAAGCTCCTGCCATCCGTGCCCAATCAACTGGGCCTGTTCAATATCTTTTACATGCCATAGAGCTTGATTGGATGTTAATTGCTCAGTTGTACCATGTGGTGAACCTGTGTGGAAGCATCTGCATTTGTTATGTTTCTCCAGTCATTTATTCAGATTTTTCCTTTAATTTTTCATCCATCTGCATTGTAAATGTAAAGTAATGTAATGTAGTTCACACACTTCACACATTTGGATCTAAATACACAAAGACATCACATATACAGAGAGAGATTTGTTTTTATGAACAGTATAGGTCCAGGGAAATGTGCTTATCTGTGGAGACCTCAATGCACATACTGGGTCCTGCCCAGAGTCAAACTCAGTGAATGGTAACAAACACATAGTTGGACAAAACTCTCTCCAAAACACCAGTAACCTTCCTCACCGTAATTCTGGACCCCCAGGTCAACAAGAATGGAAGAGACCTGCTCCAGTTCTGTACATTGTTAACAGTAGGTTTAGATAGGACAGTAGTACAGTAGATTACATGATAAGAGATTTAGACCAGTTCATTTATAGTCAAACCACTAACACTTCTGTCTGATCACAGCCAAATTACTGTGTTCATTAAAAGGACAGAAACTAAACACTTCACACACAAAGCCCAAAAATCTGTGTAAGAACAGGACAGCATACAGATGGGCTCCAAACAGTACACAAGAGTTCCTGAAAGCACTTGGAAGCCAACAAATTCAAAAGCTCTTAGACAACTTTCTGGACACCACATATGTTCACAGTGAGGAGGGCGTAGTCCGAGCAGTTAGAAAAAATTAACCAGGTCTTTATAACTACTGTTCATAAACCCCAACTGCAAAGCAAACAATACAAATGTACCCTGACCTGATAATTACAGAGGCATTGGTGTGAACAGTAACCTGAGGAAGGTTTTCTGTAGCATTATAAGGTCATGGCTCATACTCTTCCTTCTGAAACAGACAGACAGAGAGAGAGAGAGAAAATGTTGCAGTGTTTATACAGTTCTTACTTATTTGTATTATTTTTTAATCACAATGTCTACATTTTTTATTTTCTTTGAAGTTATCTTTACCTATCTGAACATTTAACATCAACATCACAATTCTGTTTGTGATCATAAGATAATTTGACTTGTTCTTATTTATTCATTGACTACAAATTCTGTTTACACATTTCTTTATTCTAGTAGATCTTTACTTATACGATGCACATTTTTGTTTTTATTTCACACTTGCTTTGGCAGTGTAAATGTATGTTTCCCATGCCAATAAAGCCCCTTTGAATTGAAATGAAATGACAGACAGAGAGAGAGAGACAGACGGAGAGAGAGAGAGAGCACAGCTGCTGTTCCACTCTCATCATCCTGGTGCTGATGGGAAGAAAAACATTATCCTTTTTCAATTCTCTCTCTCTCTCTCTTTCTCATTACACAACTATCCTCACTGGCACAACATCACAAGCACCAACACACACACACACACGGTGCATACATGCATACAGTGCATCTGTGTGGGAGCAGTGAATGGGTGTTGGGCGAGGGGGGGGGGATCTCAGCTGTTGTGCTTCTCAAAACCCTGGGAAAGTGTCCCTTTTCATGGCAGCCCTGATCCCCCCAGTACGGCCCGCTCACTGTTCCCCTTCAGCACTGACTCATGTCTGTGTGAAACCTGAAGCCTTGATTCTGATACTTTTTGGGAGATGACTGTGGACAGCGGAGCAGCACCACAAGGCTTAAACAACCATTTCAGCCCAAACATGAGAGCTTTTATTTGCCAGTGACTCATGGCAAGTTGTGAGTGATGTACAGTTTCTCTGAGTCAGGCTGTGGTCACAGCTTGAAGTAAATCTGTATGAAGCTTCTTCTGTTTCTGTGTCCTTCAACATTCAACCTTGCACAGTCAACTAATAGCATTCATTGTTGACCTGTGAGGTGAAGTCACACTGTAGAGAGAGAGAGAGAGTGTGTGTGTGTGTGTGTGTGTGTGTGTGTGTGTGTGTGTGTGTGCGTGTGTGTACCATCAAATCTTGTACCATGGCCACATAAACAGGATGAAGACGGGGTTATCAGACTGGACTTTAGATTTCACATCCCTCATTTAATCCCTGAACTTGTCACTTTCATATATTTCATCAAACTGGACTTTACATTATACATTACATTCATCCTCCACTGTTACATAATTCAGTTATTTATGCACATGTCACATTTAATTTTTGCTCGTCAGCTTCATATATTTCATACACGCCATTTCTTTGTCCACAGTCCATATTTCCTTTGTACAGTCAGTATTTCATTGCAAGTTTTATATCCCATTTCAAAACTATTATTGTTCCATTCTGTAAATAGATTTAAAAAAAAAAAAAACAATTTAATTTTAATATTACTTTGTTTATTTCATTATTATTATTATTGTTATTATTATTATTATTATTATTATTACACTACTTTTGTCTATTTTTATTCTTCTGTGTTGGTTTTTTGGGAGCAAACACCAAGACACATTCTCTGTATGCTTACATTGGCTAATGATACTACTTTTCATGCTGACATAAAATCCCAAAACCAAGAATCATAAAGATGCATACACGTCGTTATTTTACAACCTGGAAATGAGAACAGGTTGATCTTTTCAGTCCTAACCCTAACCCGAGCCTGTTGTAATGAATAATTGTCAGCAGTGTTGTGATCTCTGAAGGTGACTTGTTTTAGTCATTATTTCCCCTAAAAAACCAAAAAAACAAACAAACAGAAAGCTTCACGTCATATATTGGGCCTTCAAAGTGCTCTGAAACTAGGCCTGGGATGGCTTTTGTCTATGAAATGAG
This sequence comes from Thunnus thynnus, assembly GCF_963924715.1. Taxonomy (NCBI): domain Eukaryota; kingdom Metazoa; phylum Chordata; class Actinopteri; order Scombriformes; family Scombridae; genus Thunnus; species Thunnus thynnus. Next base: position 679,899 of record NC_089522.1, read on the forward strand.
GACATTTAAACTTTGTCGTAGAGATAAACTAAATACATCGTTGGAAAGGTCTCAACCTGAAGAATAACATAATATGTCAGTATGATATGTATAATATGTCAGTGGTTCCTGCTTTGAAATACTGACCTTTGAACATTGACCTCAGTGCATGTTTGAAGGCTTATATTCAGCAACTAAAGGGGCTTCCACTTCTGGGAAAAACACCAATATTTTTTAAAAACTACTAGAGCCACACCATACAACTACAGATCAGCACCACAGTTGTAGTTCTTCCGGTTTGCAAAGTCGGGTTGTAAATAGGGTCATAAAAAGATATATCTACTGAATATATCACATATCTAGTGCTGCTGAACTAGTAATTACACTGCATTTAGATGATCTGTGTCAAGACAAAGTAAAGATGTTGGTTTATTTCAGATAAAACTTTCTCAGAATGAAAGGAGAAATAATTAAAACTGATGGACTTATCATTAAACCATCATATAGTTGAGTTATCAAGGTCACGTTCGTGTTTTTATGTTGAGAAATGTTAAAGATATCATTAAAAGAAAATCTTAACATGGTGACAGTGAGGAAAATACCTCGGGCGGCAGATCCTCTGGTCAGATAATTCAATTCATCTCTGAGGCTCTAAAATCTACATTTTTATTGAAAAAACATCATCAAACAGTTACATAAAATAACACAAGTAACGTAACATAGTATTGTTCTTGCAACTGCATTTATAACCTTTTTTTTTGGACTCAAATGTAGCTTAAAAACATGTCATGTGATGCTACTTTACCAGTAAATATTACTGGGACCACTACAGAAAATTGCAGATGAACATTTAATATCCAGGAATTCATATTATAGACACGACTGCCGACTATCACTGTATCAAACTGGCCACAGTTTCACACATTGAACATACAAGGTTCAGCCATATATTTTGTTTAGACCTCGTCTTGTCTGTTTCTGCAGACAGAAGCTTGACAATCATGTGACGTGGACGCAGGCCAACGGAAAAGAGCAGGCCAAGAAAATGTAGACACCTCACAGTTTTAGAGCCATTATTGTGAAACTAATACGTTTTGTTCTGTGCACCAACATAGCTATTACACATTTTTATGTGAGACTGGGTTGACTTTTTCTCAGTTTGTGGCTGTAATGTTACTTGGCTCTAATGGAACCTCATGGTCTTGGAGGTTTGCCCACCTGATTTTCTGTGTGTCCACCCACATTATTACGTCTGGCTGCTCCTGATCAATCACTGCATGGACGGGGTGTGATTGTTGGATTGTCTGTTTTGTAAAGTTACAAAAATTGTTGGTCACACAGACCCTGCCTCTACTGAACCCGTTCAAAATACAGAAAATATCAAGTTTTTTTTTAGAGATCTCATGTCATTTTTATTCTTTTTTTTTTTGCGGGCATTTGACAAGCAGCATTTCCCATAAGCCCTGGACCATTGTGGGTTAAGCTCTCAGCTCTAGAGAAGAGTTGACGATGGACAACGGAGGGTCTGTAATAACAGCAGGACTAAAGAAGCGAATGCTGTGCACAGATTACAACTAGACAGATGAAAAAATGACATCAGAAGAAAGTGAAACCAAGTTAAAATGATGGAAGTACCTGTGCTGTCACAATGGTAAATTTTATGGAAGCTGTAGTTTTTTATACACTCAACAAATTACCCATTGTCTAACAAAAGGTTTCAACTTCTGATCAGGGGGTTTCTAGGAGTGGACGAGGTCTGGGTCTAAGCCCAGACCATCTGGGGCTGTGGTTAGGGTGTGTGCACATGCAGAGCGTTCGACAAATGTTTTTGGGTGTTCTGGCTGGAACCCTACTGCCTGAATTTCATTTCATTTTACTGTATTGTATGACTACTGCAAACATTACATTTCATTTGAAATTGAATTTTTAATATTAATGTTTAGACAATTGTTCTGGAAAATATGAACATCTGCAATTCTCAAACTTATGACGGGAGCGTTTAATTGCTACTTTACTTTTTTATTCTGATTATACATTTTTATTTGACTGCTGTAATGTTTAGCACTGTGTGTTGTACAAATAAAATAATCCAGATAACTGGTCTACAGCCAGTCAAACAGTAACAGCAAATTGAAAAATAACCAAATGAATTTAAGTTTTTCTTCAGAAAGAAATCTAACGTCTTTAGAGCAATACGCTTCAATAAATATAACATGAGAGAGCAAATGCTCACTTCATGGCAGAAGTACACAAATCCACTATTTTAGAAAAAAACAAACAAAACAAAATATAGCCGCAAGGGGCAATGATTGGAGTCTAAGCAGATTGCAAGCATTCAAATTAAAATGACCTCAATAAGCACTGAAAACATACCACATGCATGAGTTGCCACCTGAGGATTTGAACCCTGGACCTTTGTATCCATGGAGAAAGTAACTTACTGCCTGTGCCACTAAGGACACGTGGTTTTCCACACACCTTCTCACAAATTAAGGCAATGACACCACATGTGCAAAACTTAAAAGCTTACAACAGTCAAAATGTTGGTGATAAAATTCTGAAAAAAATCACACATCCTTCTACTGGTGTTGCTGGTTTGTATTGTCAGATACTTTGAAGTTTGATCAAACATTTGGCAAAATAGAAAACGTTGTGCATAAAGTACAAATTACAGCAAAATATTGAATATCACTCAGATCTGAACACCTTTTGAAACTCTTGATATCTACCATCCAGAGAATGTTGTGTCAGTTTTGGTAGAACATGAATGAAGACTTGTGGAGATATAGATGTTAATTGTTTTTGCATATTTTGAAAAATATAAAGTGACAGACTTCTGAACTGACCATAGGCAGTGGGGCAAACTTTTGTCAATTTTTCACGCTCCATCCGCCAGAGCGTGCCTGCTCGCTGTATGTTAAGAAGAGTCGTAATAATCCTAATAGATAAAATTGGGTTCCAGCACCTTTGTTGTTTGGACCCCTGATAATCTGAACACCGGCCTATTCAACTGGCAGCCAATGGGCCACATCTGGCCCACAATCAACCTTCAAGTGGCCCAACAAGCTTGAATTAAAGGGCAATTTAATAGCAATTTTAATATTTGTATTGTATTATTATTTGTTAATGTAAATGTTATTGTGTAGCCTGAATCATTACAGCACTGTGAGCGTGGTCTAAAATCCACAGCAGTCAGGAATCAAAACCAGATACATATTCTGCCAATCAGGACTTCTCTCACAAATCAACACTTCCTCATGTGACACAATGCCGACCTTGCTCGTAACTTTTCATAACATTTGGCTACTGACAGTCTCAAGCAAGTTCTCTACTGAAAGTATGTTTCTGTACATCCTGAAACATAAAACTGACAATGAAAACCGTCAGTTAAACCCTGCCTGGACTGACAAATACTTATTTATTTTACTGCCTCCAAACGCCAGACCAATGTGTTTAATTTGCAATGAGTGCTTCATGGTAGTAAAGAATATAATATTCGGAAGCACCACATTGAGAAACACCAAACCTTCCAGACAAACCCTCCTGAGGGATCACAGGAGAGGGACGCTAGTGCAGAGTTTGATTGCATCTTATAATCAGAGCTGTATTAGCCTGGTGCGGTCATGCACAGATCAAGAGAGAGCTACAGCAGCTTCTCTTCATATATCCTGGATCTTGGCAAAGAAAAGGCCATTCACAGACTCTGAAACCGTGAAAGAATGCATGCTGGCCTAGTGTGATATCCACCATTACAAATGTACCCTTGTCTGACACTTCCGCTAATCGCAGGGTTGAAATTCTAGCTACAGATATTTTTTAAATGCTTTTAGAAGAACTAAAAAAAGCTGATGTCATGTCTATAGCAGTATACTGCACAATCGTCCATATATGTTTGATTTTTTGACAGCAGATGCTTCAGAGAGGAATTGCTTGGCTTACTGACACAACTGGTGAGATCATCTTTGGGAAAATTTCATCATTTTTTAAAGACGATGGTCTGCATATGGAGCTTGTGTGCATGCTTGTAGTGGATGAGGCTCCATGATGGAGCAGGGAGAGTGAGTGGTTTGACAGCACGTTGGTCCGCTGCTGCACCTCAGATGATGTCCTTAAACTGCGTTGTGCATCAGAGGATGTTGAGCTTAAAATGACAATGGACTGTGTGATGGCTACAATTAATTTCATTCACTCCACATCAAGCCTCCAACATTGTATATTCTGACTTTCAGACACGTCTGCTGAGCATCACGATCTGCTTTTGCACAATGACGTTAGGAGGCTGAGCAAAAGCAAAGAATTGAATCATTTCTGTGATTTCAGAGAGGATCTCACAAATTTCCTCTGCAGTGGTAAGCACAAAAAGGCGGAAACACACTTGAATCAAATGCTGAACGACCACTTCAAGGCCAAAGTCTGCTCTCTAAGCGACATATTCCAACACATGAATGATCTAAATTTGGGACTACGGGGCAGAGACAAAACTGTCAAACTGTCAAACACACATTCCAAGTCAAACTGGGTCTTTTCATGACTGACTTGAGCACAGGCAGGATGCTACATTTTCCAAACCTCCACAAATGCATCGCATCACCAGCACAAGTCACTGATGTGATAACAGATTTTATTGCCAGGTTGAAAGAGAACTTTGCTGATCGATTGGATGGATTTGCTCTGCCCACAGAGATGACGGGCTTTGCCAGAGACCCGTTCACTGTTGCAATAGAGAGGAGCTTTACCTCCAAAGCAAAGGACTGACAGCACTCTCCACCAGTAACTTCGGACTGCATCGACATCTTATGAGCCAAACGTCACTGCTTTCATTCAGAACAAAAAAACTAAGAAAGTCATGTCAGCAGAGTAACTGTAACCTTCATATCTACATAATGTGAAAACAAGGATATACCTAATCACACAAGTCCTGGTGATTTACAACAAACACGTTATGTTCCTTCAGTGTGCAATAGGAAGTGTTGTGGTATATGTGTGTGTGTGAGAGAGAGAGAGACAGAGAGAGAGACAGAGAGAGAGAGAGAGAGAGAGAGACGGGGGGAGAGAAGGAGATATTGGTAGAGAGAGATAGAGAGAGATAGGGTGTGTTATTGGTTAGTGTTATTGCCACTTGTTATGGTTCTGTGCATTGATAGCTCTTTTTTATTCTGTTTCTGTACTTTGTGACATGCGTGGGTCAGATGTGTGAAATGTATTAATGTATTGTTACTTACTACTTCTGTAGTATCGCTTACTGGCAACAAGAAGCAAGCCTTATTTTATTTATTATTTATAAGTTGGTTTGATTTACATGAAATTTAAAGCGTGTGGTTTACATTTGATATGCAGCAACATAATGTACATTTAGTGCCTATTATCTAGCACCACATGGTGGACACATGAAATGATGGTTGTCTCTTACATGCAATGTTCAATATTCAGGAAGATGTATATCCATGTCTGTTGCCTTCTGGTTAATGTTTAGCTGCATTGTGCTGCTCTGCAATAACAGCACTTCGACTGCGGCGCAACCCGACATGCAGGAAGTTGCGAGGGCCTGATCATCACTGCTTACATCTTTAATTAGAGCCCAAGCACCGATCGGTGAGAAGACCCTGTTGTATTTGAAGGAATTCTTCTTCCTCTCTTTTTTCCCCAAAGAAACACATTTTTGAGGGGCTAAACATGCTTGAAAACTCATGAAACTTTGTATATTCATCAGAAGTGTTTAAAAATGTAATATTTTATGGGTCCGGGGCATGGTGTTAGCAAACTGGCTCAAGGGCATCCCCTCGGAAATTTCAAATTCAAAGCCCCCACCTTTAAATTTGACGTAGATGAACGAAATTTGGTAGACACATATATCATATCCAGACACACAAAAAGCCCAACAGGAAGTCAGCCATTTTGAATTTATTTTGCAATTATTGCACACTTTTTGCCATTTCCAGGCATTGTATTTTAAGGAACTCTTCCTAGAGATTTAACCTGGCCTAGTCCTAGTCATAGTCATAGCGCCACCTACTGACAACAGGAAGTCAGCCTTATATGACAGACATCATCTGATTTTCATGAAATGTACATGGTGTAGTCTACACATGATGTACAGCAACATGACATATATTTAGTGGGTGTTCTTCAGTGCCACATTGTGGACACAGTGTGGTATTTAACTCTACTCACTATGCGAAATCTATGACAATAGATATGCATGTCAGGTGACCTTGACTTAATGTACTGCTGCATTAATGACCCACGTGTGTAGCACTGTCTAGTGGCTATAGCAAGCAACCTTTAAATATGATGTAGATGAACGAAATTTGGTAGGCACATGTACCATCTCCAGACATTAAAAAAAGCCTCTTGGAGCCATACCCTAAGTCCAACAGGAAGTCAGCCATTTTTAATAAACTGTGCATTTTTTTCACAAAGTGAAGCCATTGACAGTTGTTGTATTTTAACAAACTCCTCCTAAAGTTTAACCCAAGCGACTTAAAATTTGGTAGGTGACATGTAAACACCTTTGTGATGCTGAGTTGTGAAGCTTTTTATTGAACACCCTTGGTATGGCATGCCAGTCGATTTTGCCTAAAACATGTTTGGGGCATTAAACAGGAAGTTGTTGTAATTCCACCGTACATTGTCAAGGGACATGCAAAAGCATATACATGTCAGGCAACCTCCACTAAATGTATTGCTGCATTAATGACCCACTTTTATAGCACCACCCACTGACAACAGGAAGTCAACCTTATGTGACAATCATCATCTGATTTACATGAAATTTACATGGTGTGGTCTACACATGATATACAGCAACATAACATGTTGTGTATATCTCTAGCAGAACATAGTGGGCACAGGAAGTGGTAGTTATCTACTACATGCAATGTCCAATATTCATGAAAATGTACAGTGGACCCCTTTCCCATTCAACTGAATGGGAAAGGGGTCACGGACTGCCCAATGGTAAATGTATCACTGCATTAATATTTCATGTATGTAGTATTGCCTACGGGCAAGTGAAGCCTAAATACATAGTTCATGTACAGCACCATGTATTGAACACAGGAAATAATATTTTACCCATTCACACAGTGCCTGATAATCCTGAAAATTCAGAGCCATGTCCACCAACCTCCAGTAGTGATACCATGGCTTGTTGAGGGCCTGTTCATCGCTGCTCGCAGTTTTAATCATTATATTGTTTTCACATATCCTGCATCTTGTGTTCTATATTTTATCTCTGTCTTATTGTTTCCTGTTGTTAACGTAGCCTTTATAATGCTTCTCACAAAGTCAATTCTCTAACCTCCACCTGTGTCAGTGGACCTACTCATAGCAGCATTAACATGCAGTGTCACTGTAGCCTTTGCTTGTTGATGTGATATTGCCGAGGCTCCATATTAGTCTGTACGCTCAGTATTCAAGGATTTGACTCTCGAGTCTCAGCAGTGAAGAAGCTTTAGCTGAAATATATTGGCTGGAACATTTTGCGTGGTACATTTTAGAAACAGAGTACAGTATATGGACAGGGTCATCACTACAGATAGGGGTGAGGAGAATTAGCATAGTCATTGTTTTCTCCACTCTGTCTTCTCATGTACTACAACCTCTAAATTAATCTTTTCCCTTTTTTTGAAATTGAGTCACTCTAGTAATCCTGTCGCTTGAAATATCTCACAGTTCACTGCTGGAATGGGAGTGATTATCATCCAGGCCTGTGATCTTTCAAATTAAATTTACCTCACAGGTCTGGAGTTTTCTCATCCCAGCAGGATGGAGCCACAATGGAGGGTGGGGTCGCACCATCTCGGATACAAGGCTTTTGTAATCCTGAGCTGTGGTGTACATGAAATCCCGTTGTAATTGCCTTCCTTCCCAAAGGCAGGTCGGTTAGAGCTAAGATATTCACTGTTCTTAAGACAGCTCACAGGGACAATGGAGGGGATTTAGTTCCTATGCAGATGCTCACATGTACTGAATATTTTTAGTGCAGGTGCTTTACAAAGTCTCTGTAGGTGCTGATGACTTCCTGCTCTGACAATACACACTGAGCCCAGCTGTGTCAGAAACAAATGTTTAGCACGAAGACCAAATACGTGCCTAAAAGCTTTAGAGGACAAACAAGCTGGAACTGCAGACTGTGTGCTGATATTTTCAGCTCTGCTGTCTTAACAAAGACAACTGTGTACTACATTTCACATACAAAACCACACCAGGTTTTTAAGCCAACAAGATTGTCAGTTGTATATAAAAAAACTGTTAAATTTCAATGAAAATGTGATTTAAACACAAAAAGAATTCAAGACACTTTGCGTAAATGTATTTACAGAATGAAAACAAATCCACCAGCTGAGGTTTCTTCATTAACAAGTCTTTTTTAGAATTACAACATCATAACATCTCATAATATTGACATACTGTCTTATGATTATAGAAAAATGATTTGGTAAGCATGTAATGTAATTTGATTAACGGAGACATCAGGCAGTCAGGATCAAACATAGAACTATTTCTGAAAACAAAAGAAACTG